>NC_026149.1:8376357-8485571 GCF_000512975.1 Sesamum indicum | reverse complement strand
TAGACATACCTTCTAGTCTATTAAACAGGCAGGCCAAATATATAGGCTCATTTCAGTTGGGCACATCATCATACAGTTGGACGAACACATCATATAACCAGCTAACACATTTGTACATATCACTCTAGAATATCTCCACGTGATTCCAAATAAATCGGTGCCAAATAAGCTGAAAAATCCACAAGTAACCGAATCCCAAATTTGTAGGTAGATATGACAAGGTTCAGTCCACCTCACATATCTCAATCAAATCTAGTCCAGATCTCAAACGGTTTCTTCAGAATGATAGTTAATTCAAAGAGCTTCCAACGACGTATGACACTCCCCAAGAACCCTATCCTGCTCTATACACGATATAAATAGAGACTTTGTACAGTCATTTGGTAAAACATCATTCTTCATTCTAAATTTCTCATTTATTCTCTCCATTTCCTCTCAGTTTGTAGGCTACTTTAAGCTTATATTTTGCACTCCACAAGAAAACCTACACCTTATAACTATTTTATACCATTATTCTCACTTTAATTTAAGTTTTTCTTTTAATTTCTTAATAAACCATTACTGACTTAAACATTGGATGGCTACTCTGTTTTGCAGCGCTATTCTTCTAATAATTTTAGGATTTTCTCAAAGATCCTTCCTTCCCTATAGTATGCCAAAAATATTGGTACGCATTATTGGTGCCGTCTATGGGAACACTTGAGCTTTAACATGAGAAATGGCTAATTCCAACAATGAGTGTGACAACGGATCCTATAAGGGAAACTCTTCCCTCCTGTTGCAGCTAGAACTGTTGTTCCACCTCCAGATCCCACTTTGGGTGCTGCTAATGCTCTTGTTCTAGATCCCACTTTGGGAGCTATTAATGCTCCTTGCTTTGCAGGCAAGGAGGCAGCTGGCCATTAGCCCCCCCTGGAATTTGGCAATCGTCGAAAAAAGAGATGGTGGAACTTCGTCAGCAGGTGACAAAGGAGGTTAGGCCTTTGAACGCGACACTCCCTTCAATGAGTATATCATGGTGGAAGAACTCCTTGCTCATTTTTGGGCACCCTTACACCTACTTGCTTATGACGATACTTTTGATCCAGCTGAACATATCTAAGTCCGAAAATGCAGCCTTGTTGTATAGGTATATTGATGGAATTAAATATTGTGTTTTTCTTACTACGCTACCAAATTTTGTCTGGCAATGGTTCGTCCAACTTCCAACTGGATCACTTAGATCTTTTGTAGAATTTAGCTCCCTCTTTTAACACCAATTTCCTAGCAATAAGAAATACCAGAAATCAGCCATTAGCCTTTTCGGGATCAAGCAGGAAAGAAGGAAACCTTAAAGGCTTACATCTAGCATTTTAACACAGCCATTCTAGAGGTCCCTACAAACCACTAGGATGTACTGGTCAGAGAATTTACTCAGGGATTTCGTGGAGGGCCTCTATTTGAATCCTGAGCCAAGAAATCAGCTAGCAACTTTCTAGATGTACTAGCTCGGGCAGGAAAATATATGAATTTGGAGGGTGACTGGCAGGTGAAAAAGAACGGCCGTAATAAAAGAAAAGAGAATAAACTATCTTCCACTCGCAGAACTAGAGGAGAGCCACAGGGATGTTTCAACCCCTTGATCCAAAAAAACGAACACTACGAACCTCTCATAACTAGTCCGCTAGGATGCTTATGGCAATCAATGGATACCTTGTTATATGGATTTGTAGGAGAGGTCGTACACTCGCTGGGACAAATCTAACTTCCCCTTTCCTCAGGCACGGAGCCCGCCAGGAGGCTCGTAGATATGCTATCAGTATACAACATGATTCTAGTACGACCTGCTTTGAATACTTTTTAGGCAATTGTTTCTACTTACCACATGAACCTAAAATTCCCTGTTGGGACCAAGATAGGAGAAGTTGCAGGTGATCAATACATAACTCAAAAGTGTTATGTGGAGGCGATAAGATGCAACAACATAAAGATGGATGTGGATTTTCCTAACAAGGAAAACCGTCGAGGTTCTATTCAACGGGATGATCAGAAATGCATCACTCACGTTATGTTCAGCCGGCCGAAGAGCTACTAAGTATCTAGGTGGTGCCTAGAGAGCCAGACAAAATCACCAAGATTGGTTCCCAGATCATTCCGCACTAGCCGGACAGTTAACCTTCTTTTTACAATAGAATGTTGTTGCCTTTGCCTGGCCAACTAGCGACCTCGTGGGGATTGATCCCAGCATAGCAGTACATAGTCTGAACTTAGATCCAGCCTTCCTACCGGTGAAGTACAAAAAGAGGCATTTTGGGCCTAAAAAGGATAAAATCATATAAGAAGAGGTAAGTAAATTTTTGGCAGCAAGTCATATTAAGGAAATTTAGTTTCTAATATGGTTATCTGGTGCCTAAACCAGGTCATAAGTGGTGCATGTGTGTTGATTTTTGAGATGTTAATAAGGCATACCCTAAATATTTTTACCTTTATCCCGTATAGGCCAGTTGGTGGATTCCACCTCTGGTCATGAATTGTTGAGTTTAATGGATGCTTCGCAGAGCTATACCAGATTATGCTTAACTCTAATACCAGAAGCGAGTTAGTTTCATCATATCAGGGGGAACCTATTGTTATGTTTTTTGGGCTATGGACCGCATGTTTTGAGAACAGTTGGGGGCGTATTATGGAGATCTACGTTGACGACATGCTGGTAAAGAGTCGGCAGATGGAACAACACCTCACTGACCTTGCTAAGACATTCAACATACTTAGGAAATACCACATGGAGTTAAATCCAACCAAATGTGCATTTGGAATATGGAGTGGTAGGTTCTTAGCGTACATAGTCATCGAAAAAGGAATTGAAGTCAATCCAGATAAAATTCGAGCCATCCAAGAAATGAAATCTCAAACCAACCTCAATAAAGTGCAGAGACTAGCTGGACATGCAACAACTCTCAATAGATTCATATCTCGTTCAGTAGAGCGCAACTTACCATTCTTCAAAGCTCTAAGAAAAATCATAAACTTCGTTTGGAATGAAGAGTGCAAATAGGCATTCTAAGATTTGAAAGTATACACGGCAGAACTGCCCTTGCTCACCCAACCAACACCTGGCGACAATAGTAAGACAATAGGTGGTCAGCTCTGTGCTCATCAAGGAGGTAGAAGGACACCAAAAACCTATCTATTATGTAAGCAAGGTATTGCATGGTGCTAACCTGAGGTAGAAAAATTGGCTTTCGCTTTAATTATAACAGCGTGCAAATTAATTACATCTTTATTTCTTGCACATTCCATTTGTGTGTACTAAATCTACATTACGAGCGACATTAGGTAAGACTAAGACCTCAACAAGGATGATTAAATGGGCTATTAGTTTAGTGAATATGATATTTTCTATCAGTCCAGGACAGTTATAAAGGCCCAAGCACTAGTCGAATTTGTAAATAAAGCCACGCTCTTGGACGAGGATGAAGGAAACTGATTTCTGCATGTAGATTGGCTCTTCCACCCTTGCTGGCAGTGGAGTTGGAGTGGTGCTCACTGGACCGGAGGGGGACGTGCTGGAACATGCTTTGCGATTTGACTTTAAAAAGCCTCCAACAACGAGTACATGTGTACATTTTTTAATGGAATGGCCATGATAAGTTTGAAGTCAAGGGATGGCTTGGTGATAGATGGACAGTGGATTTAACTTCAAAAAGTGGGAGCTTACTGAAATTCCTTGTGTTCATGCTACAGCTTGTACCTTCTACAGAAGGGAAAAGGTTGAGGATTATGTCGAGCTTTGGTATAAGAAGGAAAGATTTCTGAAAGACATACTCATACTTGCTCCATCCTTTGAAAGGGCCTGAATCTACAGTAGATCCCTTGCTGCCATGACTTGAAAAACCATAAAAAGCGGAAAGACCACTAAAGCATAAAGAAGAAAGGAAGTAAACCAAAGGTGGTCCTAAAAAGAAATGGACCCAAGTACGTACTCCTGCTCTAGATGTGGAGAATTAGGACCCAACAAGAAAGCTTGTAAATTTCCATCCATAGATCACAATATGACCCAACCCCCTTTATTTTCAAAGAGATCAAAATTGCCAGTAAGTAGTTTCTTATCTTCATTTTGTTAGCCTTAGAGAATAACCACTATATATATACTATCTCCAGGTGAAAAAACAACTCGGACAATACCACAGGTGATATTAATATTTGTGTCCAATCGTGATGATGCTATTTTGAGGAACCATCATATGGGACATCAACGCCATTAGTTCCAACAAAAATTTATAGAATGGACTTAAATAGGCTGGTAACTCAACAGAGTGATGGGATTAAAAAGTTACGTGCGTTGTGGTACAAAAAAAATTTGGACTAAAAAGGCATGATCACATATTTTTAGTCCTAAAAAGTCACGTGCGTTGTGATTTTGGGATTAAAAAGGCATTGTAATTTGGTCTAAAAAGGCCCAAAATCACATTTTTAGGGCTAAAAAGACGTAATTTTGAATTTTATGGAACTAAAAGCGTCATCTACCATAGTTGTGGTACAAAAAAAAAAAAAACTATGCCCTTATTTTATGGGGCTAAAAAAATATTTTGCCCAAAATATATTATTATGTCAGACATGAATTATTTTAAGGAGATTTGTGGAGTAATGCTGCTGAATTAAGAGAACCAAAACTAGTAATTTAGCGAGTAAATGAAAAGAAAAGGAAAAGTTCTAATTGAAGAGATCAAGAAACCCCTGCCAAAGTCTGCCTAACCTGTTTTTTGGTGTGGATTAGAGGGTGCAAAGTGCAAAGAATGATATATTTTAAGTGTTCAAAGTGCAAAAATGTAACTCTAGGATGCATTTTGCCAATAGGTTTATTTCAAGGGTGCAAATAGGCAATTACCCAAATTTTTTTGGAGGGAAGGTTATTAAATTGATAAAAAAAAAAAAAAAACCTTCATATTCAAGCTGATAAAATTTTCGGGCAAAAATGTTGCCTAAAATGAGTGGAGGGTGTATGGTGCCAATAAATACATAATTGAAGGGTGTAAAATGCTATTTTTACGATTTAAGCTTGCATTGTGCAAAACCTCTATAATTCGAGGGTACAAAATGACAATTGTCCCTCAAATATCAATATTTGTCTTTTTGTTCTATTTTCTGTCTTGTAATAATAAATGGAGTAACTGTATATGATATTTTTAAATAAAAATGATGTAACAATGGTGTCAACCTTACACTATATATGTAAGGTAATAGAATAAAAAATAATGACTAATTTTTCATTCCTCAACGGCTACTTATTGTCCAATGGCTATAGTTTAGGAATAATATTTTCTTAAAACACAGCCTTTTCAACTTTCTATATATTATATTTATCTCGTAAGAATCTTTATCAATAAATTATACGGAATGTTGAATAATAGATAAATAAAAAAATTACGTATTTTTAAACTGACGTTAGTATTTTTTATTTAAACCCAAATTAAAATAATACATTATAAACAAAAATTTGTGTAAAAAGCGTAAGTGTAATTTTAATTTTTTTAAACAAAATGTAATTACTTCATATTTTTAAAAAAATTTAATTGTAATCAACCCTTTATAGAAATACAAACACCATAGTTGATTTCATAGTAGTTTATTATGAACTATCTAATTATATTTTTATTTAATAATTCACACGATTTACTCAAACACCTAAATGCCCTACACTATATACTAAGCAATACGATTTCTAGCGCACTCTACTTTTTATTTGTACTAAACAAGATACTTATTTATTTATTTGAGAAATAATAAAGGTTGGGATCTCTAAAATTGAAATATTCCATTTAGGCCCGTGAAATTATACTCAAAGTTTCTTAAAATAGGAGGTGCAATATTTTTAGTTATCCGTTTTATGAAATTCTTAAAATGATTTAAAATTGAGAAAACTTGACACATTTAGTCCTATACTTTATAAAATTTTCAAAATGATTTCAAAATTCAAAAAATTCAACTCATTTAGTCCTATAAATTTTGTAAAGCAGATGACTAGATGTGTCAAATCTTGTAAAATAAATGACCAAATGCATCGAATTTTTTTAATTTTAAAATTATTTTAAAAATTTTTATTAAAATAGAAAACTAAAAATATAAATTTACCCAAATCTTAAACCCAAACAACTTTTTAACAAAATAAATAAATAAAAACTCCAACACACACACACACACAATCAGAATCATGAATGGTAGGTCCACCCTTTGTCTTCCAATTATTCAAACCTACCTCTATATTATTTCTCCATTTGCTATCAATTCATTCAATCTATCCCAATTTCAAGGAAACTTCATTCTCTCTCTCTCTCTGTATCTCTCTCTCTCTCTCTCATTCTTGAAACAATGAATGAAAGAACCAAACACTAGCAACAAAATAAAGTAAATTAAAAAAACAAGAGCAATTACTATTAAATACCTATTTTCAGAGATTTTCGTCTCACTCATTCTCTTTGCCTGCTAATCTCCTCGAAAATACCGAATACCAAATATTCTAGAAGTTGTGTTTGTCTGAAAAATCAAGTATTGATCAATGGCTGGAATGCTGCCAGGAGTGGAAGCTGCAAGAAGAAGAAGATTTCACAAAAGCAACCTCATCAGCTACGGCTCTGATCTCTCTCCAAACACATCCGCCGCCACCTTCACCAGGCGCTCTTCTTTCTGTCTCTATGCACCCACTCATGACTTCCATTCGAATTCTAATTCCCTGGTAATATATACATATATATATATATATATATATATATAGATATACTCACACACACAGGCACGTGTTTCTGCGTGTGTGTTCATTGCAATTCAGTGTAAAAGGGGGTTTGATTTTATTACAGTTTTGATCTGAATTGTTAATGTACTGTTCTGGGAAGAGCAGAGGAATCCGGGTGGAAGCCTGCAGCAGGTGTGCGATGAGAGCAGGCTTGGTGCAGCAGCTAGAGAAGCCAAGAAGAGGTTGGATGAGCGGCTGCAACAACAATGGAGATCAGTACAAACAAACAGGTATTTATATTTATATTTATATAATTAATATTGGTTAAATACAAATATTTATATTTGTTATGATTTTTAGCTTCCGACAAAATATTTATTATGATTTTAACTATGACTAATATTTTTACTTCAGTTGAAGAAACAACGGTTAATGGCCATTGCAAAACTATGATGAATTTGTATCCGTCATAATTTTTTTTACTATAGTAATTAACTGTAACGAAAAATCACACTTTTTTTAATGTGAAGTTCAATAATTTTTATTTCAATTTTATTAACATTATTAACCAATTTTTCTACTACATTTTAATTTCTTATATTCTTAGGGTATACATAGAAAGAACACTTGGAATTTCTTTGAAATTATTTATCAAATTTAATTACTCAAAGAACTTTGTGCACACATCAAAATATCTAGCAATAATGGTTGTCTAGAAAAGACTGGTCCAAAAATACAATCGTCGTGCTATTGGTTTTCAAGAATTTTTATTTATGTGTATTTTTTTTTTGGTTAATTATCGAGATATTATAATTACTCTATCGCAATTTATATAATTTAATTTTATTTGAACAGAATCGAGTCTACAACTCCCAGCTTCCGACACGGATCAGGATCTGTGGAGGATCGACCAATCGTTCAATCAAATTTACGAACGGAGGCTCCTAAATTGAAGAAAAACGGATCGAAGAAGCTGAACTGGTTGAAACTAAGCTGGAAATCATCGGAACAAGAGGAATGTGCCGTATGTCTGGAGCAGTTTAAGGACGGCCAGGGTCGTGGGGCCGGGCGAGGGCGAGGGCGAGGGCATGGCGAAACCCTAATGCAGTTGCATTGCGGCCATAGGTTCCACACCAGCTGTTTGGTGCCATGGTTGGAGGCCAAGGGGCACTGCCCTTGCTGCAGAATGGAAATCCCTTCTTCATGAGAAGAGTTGCATTTCTTTTGTTCCACATAGAATTTACATCTACTTTATGATTTGGTTAGTGTATTTAAACTATATATATAGCTTTAGTGTTATCAATAGGAAAACTGTAATTTTAGTCCGTAATATAATGGATGATATTTTTTGTTCTGCACAAATTGATTTTCGTAATTTAGTCCTATGATTTTAAATTTTTTTAATTTTAGTCATTTTTCGACTAAAATTTATTAAAAATTGCATGTGACTTGCACATGACCCAGTTAAATTCAATTTGAGTCCTGTAATTTAGAGGGTTGACTTTTCTGGTCTGCACGAATTGACTTTTTCTTTTGGTGCTGGATAAATTGATTTACAGGACAAATATTACAACTTAATTAGATTATGTGCAAATCACAAACAATCTTGCCGAAAAAAGGACTAAAATTGCCAAATTATTAAAATCATATGACTAAGTTAAGAAAATCAATTTATGCAGGACAAAAAAGGTCATCTTCTCTAGATTATTGGATAAAATAGCAATTTTTTCGTTATCAATATATAGGACAAATTTTTTTTTTTTTTAATCTTGTAACTTAGGTCCAGTATATCTTAATTGCATTGTGTACAAGATTTTTTACAACAATTTCATGACTTACAAAATATCTTATTTTTCAATCCTCTTGTTAGCTTTCGTTGGAAAAATCACTTGCAAGTCACGTGGCCGACACTTTTTCAGAATTATGATATTTCTTTTGTCAATTTCCCAACGGAGTTGGCAGACGATTAAAAGTAAGAATTGTTTTCAAAATTCTATAACTATTTTTGAGAATTCCATGCGTAATTATAAAATTTAATATATACAGTATATTCAAAATATGGAACAAAAAATACTATTTTTGATCAATGTATATCATATTGTAAGGACCCTTTGCTATATATACAATGGTGATATATTTTCCTAATTAACATATAAGAAATCAAATGAAAATTTGGTGATAAGTAGGATTTGCAGATGTGATATAGAACAGTGATGAAGTTCAAAATGACAGAAATTTGAGATTCCAAAACCATCACATCTTTAATAATGGTGATGTTACAACTTGACGTGATAGGAGGGGCTGAGGGCCGTTCAATACGTTTGATCTTGGAGACTATTTTTGGACTCAAAATTTTGAAATATTATTACTTGTTATTTTGTTTTTTAAATTCTGAGACTGTTTCTTTTTTCTTTTATATAATATATAACATTTTTTAAAAAATAAGAATTGTTTTTTAGATCAGTTTGAATATAATTAAAATGAATGTTTAACTATTATAATTGATGTAAAATGTTTAAAAAATATAATAATTAATTACAATTAGTGTGGCATATTTCTTTACAAAAAAGGAAACTGGAGAGAAAATATTTTGATGTAATAGAGAGAGAGAGAAATGTGTTGAGAAATTCTGAAGAAAAATAAGTTCTTTATGTTTGGTTTTATTAATGAAGCGTTTTGTTATATTTTATTGAGATAAAAAGATAAAGATAAATAAATATGTATTAAAAATAATGTGAATGATCGGATTTATTTTCGAAGATCATTTAAAATAATATAAATTAGTTATTGTATGTTTGGTTTTGTATCCGGAGAGACAAAACTCGTCGTTTATTTTCAAATCATGTCTCATATTATATATATGTATAATTTGTAGATGAATTGAACTATATATAAATATATATTATTGTATATGTTAAATCATGATTTTTTATATGTATTTGGGATGCATTTAGGAATGAATTAAATAAAAGTACTAAAATATAATATCTCTGCACAACTTCAAATATTGAGCATATTTAAACTTATCATAAAAATGGACCGAAAATAAAACAAGCATAGTAAAGTTAGGGCACCCCAACCCCACTTCTCTCTATATACAAAATAAGAATCCCAAAATCAAACTACTAATAGAAGCAAGACAATGCAGAAAAATCATGTTAGTGTCAATTCGAGTTGATGTTACATTTTTAAAGTCATTTTCCACAACCTATTAATTCAATTTGATCTCCGAATCACCATGTGGGAGTGTGTTTGAAGATTAAAATTACCAAAAAAAGCATTATTACCAACGTGGTTTGTGATTTGATTGGTTATTCCATTACATAATTAAAGTATAATTTTTTTTAATTTTATATGAATTTTATGATTTCGTCCCGAGAAAGTGCCTCGATAGGGAGAGTGTTGGTATCAACCTCCAACAAACACGCCTAAGTAAAAACCCTATCAAACTATTACAGAAATTGGAAATAGGTCTGGAACCCTTAAAATACAAACCTTTTACAGAATACTAATGAGTAGCAAAATTATACAAAAATTTACATATCTAAAAACAAAAGATGTACATCAGTTGAAGATTTACACCAAACAAAAAAAAGGCTCACAAACCAGACCTAAAAAAGGGACCCAAAAGGCCACTAAGGCCAGCAACCCAAAGACTCAGTTGCTTTATCACCATTAAGCCACAGAGCATAAGCCGCAAAGGCTTCTAGGATCAGCTACTAAGGCTAGTTAACCGAGACCACAAAGGCTTCTAGGAACAACTACTAAGGCTAGTTAATCGAGGCCTCAAAGGTACAAGATCAAATAACACAAGGCCACAAAGACTTTAGAACTTTAGGATTTTTAGGAAGAAGAAGAAGACAGAAGATTAGAGATGATCAACTGAAAAGTCAGAGGCCAAGGAACCAATATTTATAAGGGCCGGTCATTAAATAGTTGGAGAAGAAAATAAGAGAGAAAGGATCAGAAGATGGGGAAAAAAAAGAGGAAGAAGGGGGGGGGGGGGGGGGGAAGAGGCGACAGAGAATCGAGGGAAAGGGGATTAAGGTTTGATAGAGAAATGAGGGGGTGGATAGAAATAGGTCAAAACAGGCAAGCGGGTCGGGTGAATATGTTAGGTCGAGGAAAGTGAATAATAGCATTAGGCCAAGCAACCTTGAAAGGGACCAGCCATCCAGGAGGGATGGGCTGGGCCTTAGTGGATTTGGGCCATCAATTTTATTTACAATCTCCACCTTGGACCAAATCCAAAGTGACGGATCAAAATGGTTATCATCATAACCTTATCCACTGGGGCCCTATTAAGAAAACCTACAGTACAGAATAAGACGGAAACTGCACGGAAACCTGCAATACCCTTACCCCATCTCCCTTCAAGCCCTTCTTCCTCAAGGGCAGAATAGGAGATCAAATTATGTGCCAATTGGGGAACATGTCTTACATTTTTCAAGGTTACTTTAGAACTATTTTCCAAGATCATGCAAACATCACCAAGGCCATGTACATCACATAATTTTTCATTTGCCATGGAAACGGAACCTATTTTTTCAGACTTATAATTAGACAAGATTTCTCTAAATGGGTTCATATGAAAGGTACAACCAGAATCAATAAGCCATTAATTCATATTCAAGGAGGATTTAACAAAATTAACATTAGAGATCATATATACTTCATCAGATATTTCTTCAGACATTAGCAGATTCTGTTGTCTTATTTTTCTGAGGCTTTTTACAATCTTTAATGAAATGCCCACAATTATAACATCTACTATCCTTCTTTTCATATGGTTTATCTTGATTACGCTTATCATCTCTATATTTAGGTCTAGACTTACTTCTTCCCCTACTTCTACTTCTACTCTTATTGTGTCTTCTAAATTTATAACCAAAGTCTCTGTTTTTGGTTCTTCCTCTTACAAAATTAACTTTATTTTTATTTTGATTAGGCTTATTTGTCTTGAGATCCATTTCTTTACTCTTAAGACCACTAATTATAGTTTTCAGGTTTACATTATCCCTACCATACTTAATAGTAGCTTTAATATCTCTATATGATTCAAGAGTAGCATTTAACGAAATAATAGGAGAGTAGTCATTAATATTTTTATCACCTGTTAACTTAATGTCTTGAATTAACTTGGTAAAATCATCAAGATTTTCTTCAGAGTTTTCTTATAGGTCAAGTTTATATCTTAAAAACTTTTCTAGTAAAAATAGTTTACTAGGAAGAGAAGTTTTAGTGTAAAGCTCTTCAAGTTTTTTCCAAAGTTCCTTAGTAGAATTTTGTTTTCCTACTTTTCTTATTACAACATTAGAAAAATTAAGAATAACAAAAGAGTAAGTATATTCATTGTTTTCAAGCTCTTTATCATCAGAAACAATATCAGCATATTTACCATCAATAGCTTTAAAAGAAATTTGCTGAACTAAAATTCCTTTTATTTTCTGTTGTCATATTGAAAAATAAGATTTACCATCAAACGGTTGCAAATTATCTCCATCCATATTTTCAAAAAATAAGCATAAACACAGAACAATAAGCAAGCAGAAGAATTTATCAGAGTAATAACTGCATATTAAGATGGTGCCTTAGTTATTCCTCAAGCCAGATACTCGCAGCGTCTAGGGCTCGACCAGGTGAGAAAAATAGCAAGGGTTTAATCTAAGTCAGAAGAAGAGAAAATTTAAATTTTTTGATCCAAAAAGGGACCCAAAAGGCCACTAAAGCAAGCAACCCAAACACTCAGTTGCCACAGAGGCTAAGCCCCAAAGGCTTTAGAATTTTAGGGTTTTTAGGAAGAAGACAGAAGATTGGATATGATCGATTGAAAGGCCAGAGGCCAAGGACGATGGGAGAAGAAAACAAGAGAGAAAGGCAGTGGGAGGAAAACCAGAAGACAGGGAATGGGGGGAAAAGGCGAGAGAGAATCGAGGGAAAGGGGATTAGGGTTTGACAAAGAAATGAGGTGGCGGATAGAAGTAGGTCAAACTAGGCAAGCAGGTCAAGTGAATGGGCTGGATCGAGGAAAGTGGATAACAGCATTGGGCCAGGCAACCTAAAAGGGACCAGTCATCCAGGAGGGATGGGCTGGGGTTTAATGGATTTGGCAATCAATTTGATTTACAGAGAGGATTCTTAGGGCTTCAAATTTCTCATCTACAATTAATATAGAATGCTTACCTATATCATTAGCCTCTTAGTTAGATGGAGGGTTTGGGATGGACACATGCTTCGTTCCCACAAAATGAAAGTTAGTTATGATCGTCAGTTAACCAAAAAAGGTACCTCTATTACTGTAAACGATGAACTGACGGTCAAGACTAACTACGATCATTTTAAAAAGAAATCAGGATCAAAATTGATGAGGTCGAAACATGGGATACAAAAAATATTTAGTAATTAATTTAGGAAACCAAAAAAAAAAAGTGAAATTATCCCTTAACTGTATCAATGAGTATTGTATCTCATAATTTAATTATATGAACATGATCACACATAGAATTCTTTGTATTTTAGAGGGTATAATTTTATAATTTATGTATGAATGAATAATAAACCCAAATATACGAATTCAAAATAAAGAAGAATTTGGACTGGTTACTTACTCCCCTGGCATTTATTGAAAGTCCAGCTTCCAAACAAGTGGTTTCAGTTGCTTTGAAGTTCAAATTCTATCTGTTGAGGTTCCCACCCACGAAAGCATTCTGGAATAATTCACCACTGGAATCAATTTCTTGTACTCTGCCCTTTCATTTTTTGCACCAACAACTGTTGATATTGATTGATCACCTTTTTTTTTTTCTTTTTTCTAGATAATGAGTGGTGTTTGAATCACTTTAATTTGACAGTTCTTTTTGTCTGTTCCTATTTTATCAAGTTGTCTTAAAAACAATAAAAAAACATTGAGTAAATTGTATTAAAAAAATTTCGTATTTTAAAAATTTAGTTAAAACCTCCCTATGTTTTCATAATTGAAGCTTACATGCCCCTCTTTGTTAAATATATCTGTCGAGATTACATTTATGTCAACTGATCATTATGCTCTAATATATTATATACTATTTTTTATTTTATTGATCGTTGGATTTCTTTTGATTACATAAAATTAATAGATTTGACGAATTATTCTCAACCGTCAGATATTAATTTTAAAAAGATGAAGGGCTTAAACTTTACAACTTCACAAATATACTAAAAAGAAAAGTTGGTTCCATTAGGGTAGTAATTGAAGCCAAAACTGAAAAACCCGCCCCGAATCCGTCCTAATGGATTGAGGCGGGTAACGGGTCCTAAAAATTAAGAGCTACTTTAGGCGCAGGTTCGGGTCCATGAGCCCTCCCCTCATGGGTAGAATTAATATATATGTATATTTAAATATTATATGTAATTTGACTAGTTTTTTTTACCCATTCCAAGGATCCCAAAAAATTATAATTTTAGTTTTGAAATATATATAGAGTGCTTTGTAATATTGGTCACATGCTTTTTGAATGGTCAATTAGTCCCATACTTTAGAAAAACGTTGCAAATTTAGTCTCACCATAAAAGCATTGGACTAATATTGACTATTTCATGAAGTATGCGAATAATATTGTAAACCACCCTATACTTTGGGTCAAAAGTTGCAATTTTCTCCAAGGACCGCAACCCCAAACTTTTCCTATAATGTTTAACGACAAAAAATATGAAGAAGTTGTTACTAATGTTAAATTGATACGATTATTTGGGTTTGAAAACTGTTTTGATTTGTTTAAGTTGCTATAAACTATCTTATCTGTACTCAAGAATTTTGGCTTTTTGGACTTGAATATTTGAGTTAGAAAATCAAACAATTTTATTTATAGTTGGTATGTTGAATTTTTTTTCTTCTTTTTATATTTGCAGAAAACAATTGTATTTTTAAAATAAATAAGTTTAGATATAAAAATTAATTATAAAATTCATGGTTATATAAATGTAGGTTTTGATATTCAGGAAATGATTAACTTTTTATTAATAGGAATCGAAATTTAGTGGGTCTTCTGCTACATCGAGTATGGAAGCAATACCGAATGTGAAAGAAGCAAGATTGAATGTGGAGGAAACAAGACCAGATGTGGAAACAAGAACAATATTCTAAATTCTAAAAGAACTCCTGTTGATTTTAATTCAGATGATATTATTGTTAATCTCAGATTTCGAAGATCACTTGATGATTATTATGTTGCAATAGAGATGCGTTTAGGAGGAAGTATTTTCTAAAAGGTATGTGTCAACCAATTGTACAAAATTTTCTAAAAAATAATATGAAATTAAATGGAGTTGCTTTATTTTGGTTGGAGTATAGTGTAGCAAAAGATGTAACATTTTATTTGTATTGCTATATGTTTAAACAATCAAGAAAAGGTGCAAAACATGACGGGTGATTTCTTTTCAAATATTGGATTTAGCCATTGAAAGAAGACAGTCGATGCCTTTAAAGAATATGTTGGTGGGTTGGTAGTGCTCACAATTACGCCTTTAAAAAATATGCTGGTGGGCTGGTAGTGCTCACAATTACGCAAGACGACAAGTAGAAAATTTTATGAACCAAAGGCAAAGTGTATTTCATATATTTTATTCTCATGACTAGAAGACGGAAAAAGCTTATTAAATTCAAATTACTATTGTTTTACATATAGCAAAACTTTTAGTGATGTAAGGTCTTACTTTTCATAGTCACGATGAGTCGACCACCTCCAAAAATAGAAAAAATTTCTGGAGTACTCAATTGGTACGGGAAATAGGTTGATAGAATTGGGAGTATGCTTAGTAAAAATGCTCTTGAAAATAATCAAATAATCAAGGGGTAAAGGAGAACAGGTAACTTTCCATTATTATGTTGAGGTTGTTCTTCCTGTTATTGATTGAAGTGCTATTCAAATTAATAATCAATTTAGTGAGGCATCTATTAAACTACTCGAATGCATATCATGTATTTGATTCAAAAAAAGTCCGTTGTGAAATTCGAAAATAACATTCTCATTCATCTTGTTAAGATTTATTTTACTAAGTTCTCTTCTTATGATATTATTATATTGAAGATCAGCTCGAAACATATAATTTCCATGTGAGATGAAATTTTGAGTTTTTCATCGGTGTTTCGCTTTATTGAACTAGAAAGAGTTTTTTAGCAATGAATTTCATCAAAATCGAATTGCAAACTCATGGCTAAATGACTTAATGATTTGTTATATTGAGTGTAAGATATTTACTAATATCAATAATGAAGTGATTTTGCAATATTTTCAAACGTGCAGACTCGTGGTTTTCAACTTGCCCATCTTTGTCAGAGTTATAATTATGAGAATAGTTGTATTTATGTCATTGTATGTATTTAACTTGCAATGATGAATTACAGTAATTTAATTTTTTTTTATGAATTGTCAATAATTATTAAATTTTGACAAGACTGAGCCAAGTTTTTTTTCCTACATAAAAAATTATTTAACTTTTTTAGACATATCCTTAACTCCAAAGATAAAACTATTGACTTAAATTTTTATTCATATCAAAAAAGTTTTACGAAATTTAGTCAAAACTTTTGATTTTTTTTGTGACTTCTGAAGATGATAAAATGATTATCTATTTTAAGTTAAACAATATTTATTATTATATTCATAAGAATTCAAAGTTCTTATTATTTATATAAGATAATTACATCATATTCAGCATACAAAAAATGTAAAAAAGCTATTTTCCCACTAAAAATTGTCTATTTTGATAAATTTATAAATTTAAAGGATTAAAGTAAGAAAATCAAACTTAAATTGACTGTATTACCCTCTAAAAACTTTTATTGTCAAAAATGCTTTTGTGTATTTAATTGAGAAATTAAAATTTAATCGCAAAACTTAAATTTAGATTTAAAAGTTTCAATTTTGGATTATAAATTATTAAAATTTAGAATGATTGCAATGCATTTTGAATTGTATTGTTAATATAATTATTACTAAATAATGATATATCCTTAAACTTTGATAAATAAAGTGACTGGAAAATAATAAGCTAATGAAATATTATATCAAGAATAATACTCAACTGTAAAAAATAAAAAGTCAAATGGTTTAAAAAAAGAAAAAATATATTGATTAAATATCATTCAAACTTTTTTTTGGTACTTTTATTATCAAAAGGCAAAATGGCCATTACATAAAAAAGAATAATGCAAAAATAAATTAAAAACAGTATTTTGGTATCCAAATGATATTAATGACGAAACTCGAATACTGATTGGGTCATTTATAATTATTTAGGTAGCAATATGACATTAATAGTAAAATTTAGGTACCAATTAAGTCATTTGTAATTACTCGAGTACCAATATGACATTAATAAGAAAACTTAGATGCCAATATAAATGCTATTCTATACCTATACTAATATATAAGAGAAGACATTTTCTTCTCATAAACGGCGTTTATAACTCCTCGACACCAATTTTATTGTTATTCCGATAATACTCTTAAGGTTTTTTTTTTTCTTTTGTTGCTTTCTTTCTTTTATTTTTAAATATAAAATATTATTTATTATATACATGTAGGAACAATATGTCACGGAAGCTAGGTTCTTTTTATGGTATATTAATTTACGATTTTTTTCATTCCCTCTTTTTTTTTTTTTTTTTGATATCCAATTCCACATCTTTTCTACGCCTTTTAGACATTATCTTTTACGTTTTTTTATGATGAATTTACTATAAAATGGTATTTCTTACTTCTTTAAAGTTTTATGATTTTGTAATTAATTTTTAGATTGCTCTTATTATTTTCTTACTTGAACATTTTTGTTTTATTGTCTAAGTTTCTTTTTTCCTTAATCTTCCGTGGAATGATTTTGTTTATTTCATTGATTAGTTGATTTTCTATGTATTTAAGTATTATCTTTAGCCACATTTATCCATTCATATTATTTTATTTTTAATCCTAAAACTTTTCAATTAAATAGCCATTATTCTCTACTTAATCACTAAACAATGAATACATATATTTTTAATACCTAATAATAGTTCATCAATATCTTTATTTTTCAATTTCACTTAAAAAAAGAAAAAATTGCAAGCAACCTCTTGTGATATTACAAATGATCAAATTATCCAAAAATAGCAATTTACCTCCCTAAAAAAATACAGTAATTTATCAAAATGAAGCATTTTACCTCCTCAAACAGGAAAGTAAATTGTTCATTTTAAAAAATACAGTAGAGTAAATTACTATTATTTTTTTATAGAGGAATAAATTGCATTAAATCCATTTAGAAAATATTAACTAAAATCTTGGATTTCTTGTCATATGTTTTTCAGGCGTGGAGATATGATTGAGATTTTCCATATTTTCCAAAACAGTTGCATTCAAATAAAGAGTAATTTGGAATCCAGATTCCAAACAAGTGGTTTCAGTTTAAGTTGAAATGGTGTGTGTTAAGGTTCCATCCCACCATGAAATCTAATTCAACACTCTGTCCCCAATTTCTCCCACTTTGCTCTTTCAAACCACTGTTGATGTTCATTCATCTCATCATCTTTCTTTTTCCTTCTCCTCTTCAGATAATGCGGTCATGTTGAGTGCTGTTTGAATCAAAATCTTAGTCCAGCTTCACAATTTTGCCCTACCTTAATAATGAGGACAAAAATAATCAACAAAGTGCACGCAACCAACTTAATTCAATGCATTTTTTCAGCCATTTTAGCAAATTGCAATCAGTTTTGTCCTCAACATGTAAATTTTTTAAAATTACATAACAAAACTACCAAAAATGAATTCGCACAGGACTAAAATTGCAGTTTTACCTGATTTTATTTCAGGGTTCTCCAATCAGCAAAGCAGACTATTTCATTAAACAATTTAGCACTGCGTTCTTTTCAATTTTTCGATATTTGAGAGACATATAAAAAATATTTCCAAAATTACATATGTATTCTTACAAAATACACAATTCATTCCATGTATTTAAATTTATTTTACAGTAATACAAACTTAGACATATTAAAAACTCTAAAAAACGCACACTTATTTTTTTCTTTATTTTTTTTTAACTAATCCACATATGTATATATATCACACACTAATAATAGATTGATTACATGGGGTGGACTGAACAATACTTGAGACATATAAGAAGTCATACCTTAAGACATAAAGCTAATATTGTTTATTATATAATCATCATGTCAATTACTGCAACTGCATTTTCTAATTGCAAAAAGTTGTGCTTTACTTTATAAATGGCATATGGTTCTGATGATCTGTGGCAACAAAGAGAATACACACAGAAATGGTACAACGAAGACTAACCCGCAGTTCTTCTGCCAAGACAAGGTTAGCAGCAATGCAGATGTATTTTCACTAAAGGATCGCGTTCGATGTTGTAATAATCACAGGTCATCAAAACACCAACTATGTTGCCAACTTACAAGTCACGATATTCTCCAGTTCGAGGCTGCAGCGAGATAGCTGATGCCAAATCGGGTTCCACTTCGGTATCTTCTGCTCAGATGAATCATGCACAACACTGATTCTGTAGGAATTAATAATAAATAGCTAAGTTAATCAACAAACCAAAGCCATCTTTATAAGCTAATAGAATGTAAGCTGCTTGAAACTCAACTCCAAGAGGTGGTTGTTTGTAAAGCCACTACTCATTAATTCTCCAAAGATATCCAAAAACATGTATTTCTTGCTGTATCATGTTATCAATTCTATTCAGCCAAAAAAAGATCTGCAAACAAACAGGCACTTAATGATCATATAATAAATGGGTTAAATGTAATCTATCCCCTACGATATAAGAAATGTCCAAAATACCTCCTTGTGAAAAAAAAATTAGCAAATTAGTCTCTTGTGTTTTTCAACATAGCGCAAAAGAAGTCCCCTCATTCATTCAATGTACTACACGCAATTTTTCAATTTTTTTATTTTACAATTAAAAATTACAGTTATACCCTTATTTAAATACCGTTGGATCTTAATTTCAATCTACGGTTCATATTTGACTAGTGTATCAAAGGTGTAGATTTTATGTAATTTAAATCAACGGTTTAGATTTAAATAAATATATAATTAAAATTATATATAATATATTTATATACAATTAAAAGTTAAATAATATATTAAAAATAAAAGTTAAATAATATATATACATATATGTGTAGAGAGAGAGAGAGAGAGAGAGAGAGAGAGAGAGAGAGAGAGAGAGAGAACAGGGGAGGGGGCAGTGAAGGAAGGGGGAGCAGGAGGGGATGGGCGCGGTTCTAGGAGCATCAGGGTGGGCAGAGATGAGGCAGAAGGAGTGGCCAGGCAAGGCAGGGGAGGTGGGGGAATTCGGCACATTATTCACTTGGTCAGACAGTAGATGAAGGCACAGAAGGCCATTTGGGATCTTTTAGAGAGACACGTCGACTGTCGGCTCATTCTTATTATACCCTACTTGGTGCCACAAGTTTCAACTTAAAAAGAAAAACAAATTATTTGTTTATCTATTGACTAGAGTGTTTTATATATGTTTTCTTGCATAATAGCTTAGTTTTTCATTTCTCTTCAAGTTATTAAAACTCAATAAATTGTGGACTCATGGAGTCCAAGACCAACATAAAATAAGCAAAATTTCAACACATAAATCCAGTACTATAAACATGTCATTCAAACTTAATATATTTCAAACCTTAAAAAAGTGCAGAAGGTACTTTTAAACCATCACATATACCCGGTTTCCAAAAAAAAAAAAAGGAAAACAAAGTCCAAAAAAAAAAAGAAGGAAAACAAGGGCACACAACCATGTATAAACATTATCCATCCATATTCCACACTACTATAAAAATTGGTGATGGTTCAAAAGATCATTTGAAATCTTTATATTAGACTCATCCACAGATGTTATCATTTCCACATATTCCTTCAGAGACGTGTCCCTAAACATTTACCGAAATTAATTTCTGAAAATGATAATGAAAATAAATCCAAAATACTTAACACTTTGCAATGTGTCTGGCACAATCACATCCTCTAATTGGGAATAACGTGGAGGAGACGTTCGGAATATATTAATTGCAACAAAAAAGCTTGAATCAAAGAGGGAGAAAGGGAACACTGGAGAACAAAATACTAACGCCAGTACTGCTTATCAGAAATCAAGCTTACCAATTTTATTAGTGAATTGTTGTCGTCTTCTTGTTGTCAGTATAACTTCAACAGGCTTTCAGCACAGATTCTCATGCTACACCAAAACAATCATGCAAAACCTACAATCTAATGCAAACAAACCAGCTTAAAACACATAAAATATCTTCATCTTACTATTCATCTATGCCTATATATGTGCAATTGAATACTAGTATGTAAAAAATAGTGGGCAGATCGCACACCATTTTTAATTAGAGATGCTCATCAGACAGCCAACCTTCCATTCCAGGTGCCAGCTCCCAAAACTTGGGTTGTTCTGCATAAGATCTGCAGGATCAAAACAGGTATAGAATTTCAATATGATAATAGTTATAGTTTTACTTCAAATAAAGACACAAGAAAACAATCAAGTTCTTAAGCCAATTAGACATTGGACAGAAACACAAAGTGCTGCATCCAGAGAAGTCTCCTGGGCAGCTGTAACACTCTTAAGCTAGACGGAGATGATCCATAAGCAATTATAATCAATGAAGAACAGTATAGAAACACATGCAAGCAATAGGAACCTTGAATTGGCTTGTAAGTCGAAAGGAGCAACGGCAGTATCATGTTAAGAAATGTATGAAAGATAATTTAATAACGGTATCAGAGTAGTTTCCCTGTGTTTTTTATGGTTAATATGCACCATATATGGCATGATACTGGATTGGATATAAAAGTCAAGAGTTTCAAGTTTCATTAAAGTAATTTCAGCAAAAAGAATGCCCACACTCACTGCAAGAAGAAATGCTTGCAGGAAACTGCTGGACCTGGTGTGAGGATTCACAGTTTTATCAACAAGAGCTCAACTGTTTCTACAAAATAAAGAATAGATATACTGCAGTGAAGACAAATCACTCACTGTTTCCTGAAATTCACAAAGATTTCAGTTATTAATTGAAAATTATGAAATTAGACTGTTTTATGCTGTCATTTCCATCATAAACAACTTCTCAAACCTGAGACCTAAATTGACCCTCAGAAACCTGCCACATTTTGTATTTACTTGGCTTAAATTGTTTTCATGCAAAGAATCCTACTTTAATTAAAAAATTATCAACAAACATAAATAAATAAAAAAACTCAAGAACAAAATACAAATTGGAAGAGCATTAGAGAGAAATTCACCAGAACTTTCCATTCAGGCCATCAAGAAGAGCTGCTCCAGCGGCCTTTCCTCCTGACATTTGCTCCATAAACTGTGAGCCAAGAGATACACAAGTAGTAGTGCCTGTGAAATAGGACTGTTACTCCTCTGACAATGGAAATTCACAGAGTAGGACTTGTAAGTTTGTGAGCTCTCCTTTGAAAGCCCCACTTGTCCAAGAGATGAAGAAGAAAGTTTTGAAGGAAATTTTGACCACCACTTTCCATCAGCAGCGCTAATAGACTAAGCTTGATGGTATAGTGGAGATGGCAGCCATTGGTGATCCTTGTTTCCCTCAACAATATAAACACAGAAGACAATCATCTGAATGAATTATGCTGATCAAAACTTAATACCATGAAAATATCCAAAATTCTTAAGGTGTTAACAGGACAATGTTGTTGCCATCTGACTGTGTCATCTCATTCATAATTGTCCACAAAGTAATTTTAATCTCTTCAAAATTTACATGAGATTTATCTCCTGAAAGAAATAATTTAACCTCGTCCCTCACGGTAATCCAACTACAACCTGGACTCTTTTTAACGCCTCTTAATTTTTTGGACAATCTCATTTGTTCTTCATCCCCTCTCTTCTCCATAAAACTATAGATATCTGACAATACTACATATGGAGCTGCATTATTTGGTTCAAGTTCTAAGATGTGTCGAGCTGCAAGCTTTGCAAGATCGAGACGCATGTGAGTCCGGCTTGTACCAAGAAGGGCACCCCAAACCCCAGAGTGAGGCTCAACTGGCATTGACTTGATCAACCTCATTGCTTCATCAAGCAGACCAGCTCTACCAAGCAGATCAACCATGCAAGCATAATGATCGGGACCAGGTTCAACCTTAAACAAAGTCCTCATTGACTTGAAGTGCTCCCATCCCTCTTCTACAAGTCCCATATGGGTACAGGCAGAAAGAATACAGAGAAAGGTAACTTGATTAGGCTGATGTCCGTCATGAACCGATTTCCTAAACAATTCAAGTGCTTCTCCTCCAAATCCATTGTGGGCAAATCCTGCAATCATAGAATTAAAAGAGACAATGTTGGGTGTAGCAATGGATTTGAATACCTTGTAGGCATCATCTACACTTCCACGCTTAGAATACACTGAGACAAAGGAATTTTGGACGGATAATTCATGTTCCATATCCAATTTAAACGCGAGGGCATGAATTTGTAGACCAAAGCTCAAAAAGGCTGAACTAGCTGAAGCACTAAGCAAACTACTTAAAGTAAGAGGGTTGGGCCTGATTGAATTCCGGATCATCTGAAGGAACCAACAAACAGCCTTTTCATGCTCTTCATTGTTCACAAATCCAGAAATAAGAGCTGTCCAGGCAACATCATCCCGCTCAGGCATCTCGCTGAATAATTTAATACATTTTTCAGTTAACCCTTTGTTAGAGAATCCTGTAATCAAGGTAGTCCATGAGACTGAATCTTTGGTATCCATCTTCTCAAAAAGGTCATATGCCTCTTCAAGCCTTCCAGCTTGAACATAACCATAAATGAGGGAATTCCAAGAGACGATGTCTTTCTCACTCATCATTTTAAACAAATGTCTTGCTTCATTTACACAGCCAAACCTTGAGTACATTGCTATAATAGAATTTCCCATAAATACATCAAACTCAAATCCCAATTGCGACACCAGGCCATGCACTTGGCACCCTTCTTTATACCTCCCAATTCTGCCACAAGACTCAAATATTACAGTAAGAATAGTAGGTTCAATTTCCACCTGACTTTCTCTCCTCATTTGTGAAAACAATTGAAAACCATCCTCAAAATGTCCTGTTTTCATATACCCATCAATCATAGAACACCAAGTAAACTCATTTCTACTCTCTTCCATCAAATCAAACAATTTTCTAGCCTCACCAACTTTCCCATTCTTACAATACCCATCCACCATTGAGCTCCAAGTAACAACATTCTTCTCCACCATTCCCTCAAAAATCCTCACAGATTCCTCCAATCTTCCAATTTTCAAATACCCATTCATCAGAACATTCGAGCAAAATGGGTCCCTCCATTCTAATGGTGTTCCCTCATATAGTTTCTCAGCCTCATCAAACCTGCCCGCATTAACAAAACCCATCATCATTGCAGTATAAGACACTGCATTTCGCATTGGCATCTGCAGAAACAACTTAAAAGCTTCTTCAACCCCATCCACTGTGTTCATGTTCTTCACATAAGCTGTAATCATGGCGTTCCACGTTGCAACAGTCCGTTGGGGCATTTCATCAAATAGCTTCCGGGCATTTGCGATTTGACCGTTGTTGGCATATGCAGAGAGCATGGCAGTGTACGAAATGATGCTCTTGTCAGGCATGCGATGGAATAGCGACTCCGCCTCCCTGATGTTTCCCTTTCGGCCATGGCTCGTTATCTGTGTGTTGCAGTAAACTACAAACTTGTTAGTTTTGGTGGTGGATTTTGGATACGACAAGTTTGAATCTGTAGAAGCAACAAAAATGAAGCATTAGCAACTGTCTGACTTAATGCAATGAACTTTCACGAATTAACCAGAGCTTCAATGTTACTTACTTGACATTATGTTTTTGAACTTCTCCTGCAAAAGAAGACACATTAGATTAGAATTAATTAGAGAAATTTATTGAGTCCTAATGCATAACTTCAAATAAACAATTCTTCTCTTGCAGTAACGTGGACTAGCATTGTGCATGCATAAGAAGTCTTCGATGCAAACTAAAAATTTGCTTTACAAAGAGACAAAACAACTGCTGTCGATAGAGCCATTCAAAACTTATTGCAGCAATATCGATCTTGTTAATAATAAAGAAAACTTAATCATAAGCAGTTCTCTGAGATTGGATATCATATTATACACTAGAAGCCATAATTAGCAACCGATGGTTTTTTTGGCTGGGGAATCACCTCATCTTTTATCAGGCGGGGATAGAACTGCATCTCCTCACCCAAAGTACTGACCTAAAAGCAGATGGGCGTGCATAAGCAACTTCAGTTGTGCATGCATCAAGAGAAAACATGGTTTTAGATGTATTTACTTACAGAAAATGCCTTGTAGTCATAAGCAGGGTAGACAAGTGTGTCTTTGGGCAAAGTTAAGATCTGTTTTAAGGAAACACTCAGAGTGTTATGTATTGTCTGGGAAATTTTGAGGGTAAAATTCAGACTTCTTAAGTTTATTCAATTATGAACGATATGTTATCTGCATTTACTTACCTGTGAATGAACGGACTTGTAAAGCTGCTCGGAATTTCCAGCCTGGACAAAAAGTAATAAGAGTCAATACCAACATACATAAATAACTGTATAAACCATAAAACCACACTGCCCTTGCCCAAAATTGAGTCATAAAGGGAAAGAACTGATACTTGGGGAATTAATCATATCCCTTTTGAGACAAAGGTCTGGAAACTGAGAGATGAAGCTTTTGCAGTCTGTTCACCTTTTTTCTTCAAGGCCATTTAACTGAATATGCACTCATTTCATAGAACAGATAATCTTAGGAGCTGAAACATCAGTAAGAATTCTTATTTTTTATCTCCTCAAGAATGAAATTCCATTACTTGTACAAGATCAAACTGTCGAAAAGATTATTAATATTACTGCTTCAAAAAGCACAGCGAAAATTGACAATGCATAAGTAACATGATGCCAATCATTTAATCCAAAAAGAGAAATTGTTTCAGTTCACTGCTCTTCCAATGGGGTTCTATCACCCTTCACCTATGATGATTGAACTTTGCATTAAAGAAAGTATCTCGTGATGGGAGCTGAGGAAAATCATAAATTTGATTTTAAGGTTAAAGGTATTTCAAGAAGAGGTGATGTTGGAGTAGAGTTATTGTCATGAAGCAGATAATACCTGAAAATCTGTCCTACCAAATCCACGTAACGATAAAGCATCACCAGTAAAAGCCATCCTTGGTTGAGGCTGATGAGGTCCATCACCGGTGACATAGGTAACACAACCGCGTGTGTGACCCCGGGTTGCGCGGACCTGCAAAGGATAGGAAATCCAAACTCAGTGATATAATAGGACAAACAAGACATAGACATGACAAAAACCGTAAGCATGTAAAATAGGACGAGTGACTGATGCATATGTTGGCTTAATCATATGTTTATATACTCTATACAGTGATATACGCATCTAATGTCTCACTGATATTACTAGAGTCTTAAAAGATTCAAATGAAATCTTTCAACATCCACCATACTACTTATCTTCTTCTGCGCTTCGTGGACAAACTTAAAACTCTCTCTCATGGTTTTGCAAATTCTTTTAGCAATGTCAAAAGGCTCAATAGGCACTATGATGTGGTTATAAAAGTTAACAGCCAATAGATACCACATGGGCAATCTAACATTTAATCTCTAAATTTTTTTGTATAGTAATATTCTAACCAGTTACCTGCTCAAATCTCTAACCCATGCCCACCAACATATTACAACTTTCCCTAATAACAATCTCCTGGTGTATCTGATATAGATAAAAGTGTCTTTGATTCAGAGAACTATAACAGTATCATATACCTCAAGAAAGAGATCACCAAAACAGATTTTATCTCCAGGTTCAACAAATAGATCTGCTTTTGCATTGCTTGCTTTAGAGATGATAGATTTAACCCCAGGGACCTTACTCTGAAGGATATAGCCAAGTCAAATGAGAAATCCTGTTAGAATGCTGCCTCAAATTTGTGAACCATAAGCAAGATAAGTCTTGCCCAGTACTGGAAAAGCACCATTCTAATAAAATCCAGGGGCTACCATAGTTACGAATTTGAAGGGGAAAAAATGGAAAATAATAACAAGAAATACTCATTAGTGTATTCAAAGAATGAGGAGTTAAGTCAAACCTTAATCAAGGCAGTTCCAGTGACATGATCTGCATGTACATGAGTATTGATTGCATATATAAGATTTAAGCCTAATTCTTTCACAAGAGAAAGAACCCTATCCACTGTTTTGCCAAATGGGTTGACCAACTACATGAAGAAAGGTGCATCAGTGCATAAATCATGATTTAAATGTGAAAAAGAAAAAAATAAAAAGAAAGAATGAACCAGATAACATCAAAGTTAACAAAACTCATAGAATGCGTGAGCTTATGAAAAACTTGGATCAGCTCTCACGACATCCGGAAAAGAGAGAGTTATTTTTCTTAAGAGTAGATTACTTTTCTTTTTTCTAATAAGAAAAAAACTTGGATAATCAATTAACAATAACTCATCCCTTACATGCAAATCCAACAAAACCTCAATATTCACACAACAGGGTCTTAGAACTACAATTGCTGCAGGTCTGATAGGCACACAAAATCAGAAGAAGAGAAGGATGGAATGGATGAAGCCAATTCAGGGTCCCTTGATTCTGCAAGCAATCACTCTCCAAGTGATCCAGCAATCTACTAATTGAAGAATTGAAATAGCTATATACAGCAGTCTTGAGTGAGAACGCGAACCACAGTCATCCTATCGCTACTACTTCCTAATAAACTGAAAATTTCCTAAATGATTTAAACTTGATTCAAAACAGAAAATGAAAACAGCCATACCCTCGTGAAAGCTCATAAAAGGCCATTATTCCCAACCCTCTTGATTCAAACACAATGTAGCGATCCAGTTACCGTAAAATTCATATTTAAAAAAAAGGTTAAAAAATCAATAACCAGAAACACAAACTTAAAATCTTAATATAAGAGCAAGGCAAAGAGAAGTGACCAGAGCTGGTTTATCAGGGTGAGAAGCGTCGGCAAGGAGGTAAGTGTAGGCAGACGACTCCTTCTCAAAAAGCTGTCGGAAAAGCAACTTCGACACCGAACCCGAAGACGTCCCATACGAAGCCGCCCCCATCTGCGATCGGGACTTTGCAGTAACTGCAATTATTTGCGGAAAATGAACCTTCTTCCGAGGTGCGGGAGAAGAAAAGGTAGCCGAAAATTGAAAAAACCCGAATTTCGAGAGCATTTCTTGTTGGGAAGGTGGGATTTCAATTTAATACCAATGGCGGACGCCGGCGTGGCGATTAAAACCAAGAATCAACGTCAAATTGCAATAATTTTTTGTTCTGGAGTTGCCATTAGTGGTTTCATCGGTTACAATGACAGTCACAGATAGTGATGATGAGTGATGAATTCAGCAGCGCTTCGCCATTGCTTGGAATTTTAAACTGCTAATCGCTTAATGTCCACACCAAAATCTTAGTTGCTCTCAGGCCTCCGTCATATCTCAGCACCATACTCTCTCCACGGCATATTTACTTTACCAATCCCATTTCGTCTATCGCTCAAAAGGGACAAACAACTCCCAGAACCATCCGCCAGCTGTTCGATTAAAAACCCAGAACAAACCATGCAGTACAAGAACCTTGGAAGATGTGGTCTCAAGTTCTCCCAGCTCAACTACGGTGCCTGGGTCTTTTTCGGCAACCAGCTTGATGTCAAGGAGGCGAAATCTATCCTCCAATGCTGCCCCGACGACGGTGTGAACTTCTTCTACGCCAACTGCCGTGCTGACGAGATCATAGGCCAGGCTATCAAGATGTTAATTTCGTGACTGATTTATAAATTCTTTTTGCGGGGGTATATTTTATATAAGTTATGGATATTATATGTTAATTTTCAAAAAATACCTTTATCATCATACACTCTAGATTTTGAACACCTCATTCATTAATTTGTAATTAACTCAAAACAATTACATCAAAATTATTCAATTTTTTATACATAGGGAAGTTAAAATAATTGGAATCAAGTTAAATTACTCTTAAAAAACTTAATTACAAGCTGGTTTTGATTTTATTTTTTAATGAAATTCATAGCTAATTTATCAAAAAATAAAATAAAAATCTTCCCAGAATATTTTTGAAGAGTTAAATAATTATTTTAAGAAATATTGATTCCAATTAAACTTATTTTGGGTTTACTTTGCCTGTAAAGAAATTGAATCACCCCCCCCCCCTCCAAAAAAAAATCTTGAGGAATAATATGGGATAATCTCAGACTTTTGCGGGACAAACGGTAAATGCCAAATTGCCATCCGTTGAAGTAAATAGAGGATTTTGCTGGATTGACCCACATATCTAGAAATTTCTGGGCCAATCCAGTAAAGTAAACGGTTCCCTTATTGGAATTTTTTTTATTGTGGACATGAAGAGGCCATTTACTTTTATAGTTGGGATAAGTGATTGATAGGGCTCTATTTAAAAAGAAAAAAAAAACAATGTTTTCATAAGATAATTTAATAAGTTGCAGACAACATTTACTAGGGTAAATTAATTGTACGAAACCCTTTATGTTTTGATAAAATAGCACGAAATCCGCTTGTATTTTTTTATAGGTGAAAAAATCCATATGTTATAAAAAAAGATAGTAGAATACCTCCTCTTTGTTAGAAATTAATGGAGAGTGTACGTCACATGCCTAAAGTCCGAGTAGGTTCCCTTTTCTTACACTTTTTTGTATTATTTTATATTGGGTTAAATACATTTTACACCCTTAAAGTATACTACCCTCATCAATTACCCCCTAAACTAAAGAAACATTCAATTCCCCCCCCCCCCCCCAATCTATATGATAATTCTTTAAATTAAATAAAAATAGATAAAAATATCCTCGACTATTAATAATATGATATATTCACTTTAACGCTCTCTATAGTTAAATGTATCAATCAATTTGACTTCAATTTTTGATGTTAATAAAATAATATTGGATCAATCACATATTGATAAGATCAATGTTAGTACTTTTAAATTAAATAAATTTATTAACTTGTATTTGTGCATTAAACTAGGTATAATTTTAAAGACAAAAATATCAAGTTGGTAATTTGAGAGTTAGAGGTAAATCTTTTTTCGTCTTTTCATATAATAATTCTATTTCACCCATTGACCTAACCTCTGGTCCAACACGTTAGGCCTGTCAATTGGTGTGCAATACCTAGACCCAAACCCAAATCCACTTTGATAGTTATGACCCTTATCCATACCTAATATTTCTACATTAAATCCAGACTTGAACACATATTTATGATAATAATTTTTTTGGGATTTTGGTAGAACCTATACCCTAAAATACCATTGGGTAAAATTTTAATATGCAAAAATACATCTTTGTTCGTTAACTTAAAATTAGTGAATTTCTAAACTTTTGCTAGTTATCAATATGACTATTTATACCCTCAAATTTAAGATAATTATTTTGTAGTACCTAATTAATTTATAAACATTGTAGTTCAATAAACTTTTCAAATAGAGGGGATTAATGTAAATATATCATATTATTAATAGTCAAGGATATTACTATCAATTTTTATTTAACTTAAAGAATTATCCAAAAGCAGGGGGTAAATATTTAGTTATCAGAGATAATTGATGAGGGTAACATACTTTAAGGATGCAAAATTTATTTAACCCTTTTATGTTTACAAATATCTATTTTACCCCTTTGTTTGGTATGTAAGAGAAAACCAATATTTTAATTTTAATATATTTGAATAAATAATATATTATTGATTTATTAATTTATTATTTGTTTTTATGTATTTTAATTAATTATATTTATTTATGAAATACATTAACTAAACATAAAAATACCTAAAATGTAGATAAAACTTTTAAAAGTAAAAAAATTTAATTAACAAATCACAACACAAAAATTAATATACTAAAATTCACTTTTCAAATTAAAAATTTATATGAATATAAATAAAAGTCACTTATAATATTATATATTATTAATTAAATTAATTAAATTAAATTTTTATTTAGGTTAAATATAATATTAATTAAAAACACCTAAAAATTATATCAATTTTTTGTGGTCACATAATTTACTATAAATAATATTTAAATTAAAATCACTTATATATATTCAACTAAAAGTTTAATATTTTTTATTACTCTTTAAATTTTGAAAAATTAAATTAAATACTTTGACTTCAATTTTTTAATTTTTTTTATTTTATAACGAAGAAGAAGACTGGGCGACGGAGGTCGCCCTTCTTCTCTAGGCTACCTCCCTCGCCCAGAACCTAGGCGTTAGGGGTGACATTGCCCTGGATCATCTAAGTCACCCCCATGACAACGAGGCAACGCAAGAAAGGGGCGGCCCATTTATCTATATATATTATATTATGTATGTATAATGTATATTATATATATATAATTATATATAACTAAATATATATTAATTTAAGATTTGCATCATTCATTTTTTTAAAAATTGAAGAGCAATGGTTAATATAACAAGAGTATAATGGGCAACTTAGCACAAATTGTAACGCCGCTAAACTTGCCTAATGGAATGGGAGAGTGCGACAGGAGGTTTTTTGCCTATGTTTTTAACACAAAAGAATTTTTAACTTAATTTTAAAAACACATGGGAGGTTTTATGTAATTTATCTATTTATTATAATGGATGGTTTGAGTAAATTAAAAATCTGTAAAGTGATTGTTATTTACATTAGAGGATAAATTTTGGGATAAAAATATAGCCTATGTTTGTTTTTGTGTTTTGGCCCATCTTAGAGATGGGCCAAAACACAAAATGGTGTTTGTATATATAACTTGCACACCTTCACTAGGTGTGCAAGTTATATTATATATTTTTTTTTAATTTTTTTCTCTCTCCTCTCTTTTCTCTCTCCTTTCTTTTCTCTCTCTTTCTTGTCGTCTTTCTTCTCTTCTTCTTTTCTCCCTCTTTTCTCTGCAGCCTTGTCTCTTCTCTCTTTCTTTTCTTTTTCTTCTTTCTTCTTTCTTCTCTCTTTTCTTTTCTTCTTTCTTCTTTCTTCTCTCTTTCCTTTTCTTCTTCTCTTTTTCTTCTTCTTTTCTGTTTTTCTGGTCGTGTTTCTTTTTCTAATTTTCTTTTTTTTTTCTTTTTTTTTTTGAACACCAATTCAATCGTCTTTTATTTCATCAAACGGAGACCTCAGCCCTCACAGTCACTTGTTTCAGAAATAAAAGTATCCCAGAAATACACAATCAGAAATTGATTACAGAAGGTAATGTGATTTTTATAGTTGCATTACAAAACTTATTACAAACTAATAATCCTTGTTCCCAAAGTTCTTGCACCAGATCTGGGAGGGGATGAGATGAACTGGAAGATGTGGACGTTGCTCAAGCTCGGCAGATTTCATGGCGATGGGAATGCAGATGAAAACGATGCCAGCCATGGCGAATGCGGTATTGCGCTTCCAGTGCTTGGTCAGACGGTAGGGTCAGCTGCACTGTTAATCTTTCTTTAAATTTAGGATTTTTCTTTTTTATTATGAACTATTTATATCAATATTTTTATGTTGCTGAACAATATGGCGGTTATTGAGAAGAATTATCACTGATTTGTATATTGAAATTCTTTTTTACATATTTTAAGAAATTAATTTGGGTAAGTTGTAGTATATAGTGTCGGTGCACTATACATACCTGTTTTGCTGCAGTGTGATGAGTATTTATTGCAATAAGTATTGAAGTGTATATCAATTGTGACTATACACTGCAATTTTCTGCTTCTACTATTTTGGATAATATTTCAGTGACAGCTTTATCATTATGTTTATTGAAATTGGACCGTTGTGGCAGTCCATTATTTAACTTTTAAGCTTTAGTGTATAGTGCATGACTGATATGCATTATTGTGTCAGCTCTGCTTTTGCTACATTGACTGCAGTCCTATTATTTGCAAGTTGTTTGTGAATGCTTCACATGGCAACAATGTCACTTTTGGCCTATTTGAGACTATAACATATATGTTACTTATTATGTCTATATATATAGCATTCATATCGTTCTCTAAAAAAACTACTGCATCTAAACTTCAAAGTACAAATGCTTGTATTGGTTATTGAGTACGTATAGTGTAGCACTCTTGGAACGGTAGCTTGCATTCCACTTTTGTTGGTATTCTACTTGTGAACCATCATATTCGTACGTTGATTGAAAAAGGTACTTGTTAATCCCTTTAATAATTCTGATTTTGTGTTGTTTGCTATGTCTCACCAAGCCGTGAGGTGGAGTTTGGGTTGTGGTTATTTAAGTTAAAGCTGTCTCATGAAACTTGCATATCTATTGGATTATTAGGTTCTTTATTTGTGATGATCTATAAGAGACCATTTAAATATAGGATAATTATAAAAGACCCATTCACCCCTCAGCCATAATCTGGAATAGTCTTCTTCATGAGATAATTGGATAAGAACATGCTTTAGATTGATAGCAACAACAGAGACTGATCCACAGAGGTCAAGCTTAATCAATCTGTTCTTAAGGAAATTTAAGCTTGGGATGCCATGTGAGAACTTACCAATGAGTGCAAATTAAGTCTCTTTGCCATTCAGTCTCTTCTAAGTTGCTAAGTTGCTAATTATTTCTTGTTTATGTGAGCTACATTCATATGATTTGTGCATGTTTGGATTGTGAATGATTACAACTCTTTTTGGCAGTGAAGAGTGTGAGAGAATTAATTTGTATGAAGAAAATGCAAATTATATCTTCTTGCTATTTTGCATGTCTGGTTTATGATCTTATGATAATTACATTGGGTGTTGATGGCTCTCTATACCCTGCTTTGCTGTAAATGCTTTTTACTCATGATGGGTGTGAGTTTAGTTTGTCTTTAAAATTGATTTGCTTGGAAGTTTTCTGAAGTACAGTTGGATGATATCCGACTGAATCCGGGATTTTTCAATGTTGCTCCTGGGTAGTCAGAAATTAGGATTGTTGTGTTGAGCTTATTTGCATTATCCTTATTGCAACAAGTAATTGAGCACAAGTTTGTTCTGGTCATGGATAGACCACCCAAGTTCAGGTCCATAAGTGTGCTACGAAGACTCAGGCTATAATCATTTACGAGTAGTGGTAGAGAAAATCTGAAAAGGCTTGAATTCGGTATATAAATATTGAGTTGATCATTTGCACCTCGGGCATCAAATTGATACGATTTACAAATTATGATTTTCCCGTCAGAGACCATTGCATGAATATCTTGCCCTAAGATTATTATTTATTTTTTTCCATAATCACGACATTATTATGTCTTATTCCATCTAACTCACCAACCCTACTTTATTCAATAATTATTTATTTATTTTCTATATATATATATATTTCAAAGTTTGGAGGATGTTTGATATCAAATTTATATATTATTCATCTGATATTACATTTGGACAGAAGGATCTACAAAATTAATTATAAATAATTTTATATAAAAATTTAAATTTATCAATATTTTGAAGAGAAAAACTTCATTTAAAATGAGATTTAGATTATTTAGAATCCTTTAAGGGTTGTTTATAAATCTGCTTTTATTTATAATTTACTATAAAAAATGACGGTTTGCAAATAATTTATCTTGTACTGGGATGTCACTGTATAATATGACTTAGTTCTCACATTTCAATTTAATCGGACAATATCATTTATCTTATACACAAAAATAAATAATCCTGGTGAAGAAAAGAAATTAAAAATATAATTTATATATTACTTTTTAGTTAAATATATTCTGAGAGACACTATTACTTTATATTTAATATGATACAATTCATATATAATCAATTATTTTTTTATATTTAATGTGATATAAATATCTATTTTCTGCTTTAGGACAAATATTATTTAAACTGTAGCATTGTTCAAATATCGTGCTTATTTTTTATGACACTGTCATATATAATCAAACCCACAAAGATGCAATACCCAAACGACGCTGGTTCCTCCAAGTCATCTCGGTATGATAAAGTTGTATGGAACTCGGAAATGGAACACGTATTCATTGAATTAATGCAAGAGGAGTTCATCACACACCGACTCCAATCATCTACATTCCCACCTTCGGTGTGGGCTCGTATAACCGACAGAATGAACTCAATTACGGGTCAAGGTTGTCGGTTTACGCCGGTACAGTTAAAAGGCAAACTTAACAGACTTCGTCGTGCTTGGCGTCTGTTGAACGACATTCTTAGCAGGGGTACCGGATGGGGGTGGGACCCAGAATTGAATACCATAACAGATGAGGCAGGATGCCTGGAGGAGCTATATCGGGTAATAAAAATATTGTGCTCTCATTCTGTCTTCTCTTAACGTGCACGAAGGCTCTCTTGCCTGCAACGAACGCACTCTTTCACAAACTAATAATATGTCCTGTCAATCGGTGAATGATTGCAGAAAAATCCAGACTATAAAAAAATTGTCCAGCATGGCCTTCAACGATTTGACCTATGCACACAAATGTTCTCACAGAACACTGCAATTGGTGGGCTCACTCGTTCATCATCTCAGCAACGCCGAACCGTCCATAACAGCAACAACGTAGATGATAAAGAAATGGATGGCACTCACTCGGGCACCCGTCGATCACGGGACGAGTACGAAGATACAGCATTCTCTCAATCACAACCCTTGACGTCCGGGGAAGAATTCTTTTCTTCACCGGGATCAGCGCCTGTGTCTGCTGGTCCGTTTGGAAGCAGTCGTCGGTCCCGACGTGTTACTAGTGAGCTGCACGCTAAGAAGTATGAGACAATGGATAGGTTGAATGAATCACTGCAGGGAAGATTGACCGCACTGAGCCCAAAGCTACTGAATCGATTGAGCGGTGCGTAGATGAGTTGACAAAGTTTCAGGATCTGTCGGACATTATATTCACCACCGCGTTAGAGCGCTTTCACAGTCACAGCACACGCACGATCTTCTTACGTCTTAATGACGAAAATAAACTCCGCTGGTTGTATTCGTTGGGCAAGTGAATGTAATGCTCGGTTGTTAAAATATTGTGTTGCAACTGGTTAATTTATGCATAGTTATGCCAGTATGGTTTACTTAGATTGCAATCATACCAAGTTCGTAAAATTTTAATTAGTTTCATGTCCTTATCCATCGTACGTCTACTGTATGTAACTTACCCACTACTTTTGCATGTTTCTATTTGGAAATTCATCAACGACTAGATATATGGCCAGCTCGAATGTTGGTGGAGATTTGGAGTCTAACTCCGCAGGTGACAGCCCAAGGACACCAGGGACTCCAGGAAGTAACGAATCTGATGTTCCAGAGGAATTTTACGCATTTAGAGACATAATATGCCCAAAATTGTTTAGGGAAAATGTTCCACGTAACACGTCTGCACTGCAGGGAGCAGAGTGGGTTGCTGAGATAATGACAATCCCACACCAAGGACGTTTTTTTGACAATATTCGAATGACCAAGCCATGCTTCTATGCTTTGGTTGATGCATTAACTTGTAGAGGGTTACTGCCGCATGGTCAGACGTCCAGGGTTACCTCAATCGAGGAGGTTGCACTCTTCATGCAGACGGTCGGCATGCATAAAAGACATCGCGACAATATGGAGCGATTTCAACACTCACTGGAGACTATTCATCGTAGATTCCATCGTGTGTTTTTTGCTTTGTGCGCAATGGCCCCAGAGCTAATAACTCGTTCGGATTTTACGAATACACATCCGAGAGTGGCAAGTATCCGTGATTTCTACCCATACTTTAAGGTACATTTCAGCAGTTTCCACATCATTGTTCATAGCGTAATTAATGGAAGCTAGTATTTCACATACTAAGTAATTAATGTAACTAAACTGTGCATTGCGCATTCGATGAAGGACTGTGTCGGAGCGATGGATGGGACGTTGATACCTGCTTGGGTCCCTCGAGTTGACCAAAACCGGTACCGGTCGCGTAAAGGTCACCTTGCACAGAATGTACTAGCAATATGTGACTTCGATATGAATTTCACCTATGTCTATGCGGGGTGGGAAGGAAGTGCCGCCGATGCCCGGGTCCTGGACCATGCAGTATCACAAGATCAAAATTTTCCATTTCCGCCGATCGATGAGACGATGAAATATATTTGCTACATTGCATCGAATATCTTACTTAAAAAGAAAGTAGGTGGTACTAGCGGTTCTCCTTATGACAATATCTTCTTACAACGCAGGTAAGTATTATTTGGTCGACGTGGGTTTCGCAAACTACCAATGTTTTCTTGCTCCTTATCGAGGGACAAGGTATCACCTACAAGAGTGGAGGGGACAAGGTCGTCGCTATCAGACCCCACAGGACATGTTTAACTATGCACATTCAAGGTTACGAAATGTAATTGAACGTTGTTTTGGTGTACGGAAGAAACGTTTTCCAATATTACAGTGGGGGATGCCGAGTTACCTTCAAAACCACCAGGTCGATATCGTAATCGCATGTTGCACACTTCATAACTTCATTCGGAGATACAGCAACGATGACATCATATTCAACGAACCGGATGAAGACACTCCTCCTGACATGGATTCCTTTTACCATAGGGGACATCCAACCACTTCTGAGTTAGAAGCTCAACGCACCCTCCGAGATAACATAGCGCTACAAATGTGGGCAGCTCACCACCCAAATAACCCACAATGATGGAAGAACTGGACAATCATATCTAAACTATTTAAACATTTTGCTGATATTCACTCTGCCTATCGATCGAACGCTATATGATCATTTAGTAGGAATCAAGTGTAGGATGATGTACGCTTTTTGTTGACATTGAATAAAATAGGTGATGTATTAATCCAAGCAATAATGACATTTCATACATTAGCAACTCGTGCAGATGGTACGACGTTGCACATTACTATTTTCTAGCCATTGTTCTGTGTAGACATGGCATATCGTAGATATCTAGAGAGTGCTGGATTTCCACAGGAGGATCACTGGACTTTAAATGTTGAGCAACGCTTCATGTGGATGATACTAGACGACAACACCAGAACGCCCATGAGAGACGATGCACTTGCAGAGACACAAATGGGTCATTGGGCACGTGCATTACGAAGACATTTTCGATACCCCTACACACGAGAGCAAGTCCGTGCTAAGTTCTACGAGTTTAAAAATCGATTTCGCCAGTTTCACGGCATCACTCAGCTAACAGGGGTTTTTTATGATATTGAAATATTTGTTATGGTGTTTCCCTCCAAGGTACGACTACACGCGTCACGGGTACGTCATGTTATTGCAAATGTAATGAAATTCATTTAACAATTGTCATTTCAAATTACATACATTATTTTGCAACGCACAAACACCTTTCAATTGACCCTTTTGCAGCACTTTCCATTGGCTAGACGGTACTATCATTATGCAGAGCCACATTATCCTAGTATGCTAGAGGTTTGGGGCCCATTGATGTTGCCAGATGTTCCTGCTGAGGCCCACGGCGATGCACCGGACAGCGAGAGCAGTCACACCGTGCATATTCCGGTGAGAGGAGGCCAGCATGCACCAATTGTCATATCGGATTCTACTGCCCCATTGACACAGACGCATACACACATTGCCAGTTGGGATGCAATGGAACATGTAGCTCGTGGCGATGTTGCCCCACCGATGCCACACAGTACCCAGATAGCCACACGACGCAGTCTTGACATGGGTTCAGAAGTGGGGGAAACTGGATCGTGGACTGGACTGATTATATTCGTCGATTTGGCGTGCAGCAGGATGGGGGTGCCCAGTCGTATAGTGAGGGCGACAACACAGCACGCTGACCACAGGGACTCCCACCACGGCGGCGTGATGGTCCTTAGAATTACAATAGCCGAATATGAAAACTCTACGTCAAATGTTGATTTAATTAGTAAAGCTGGAACAAGTACTCGAGCAGTTTGTCATTGTCAAACGCATTCGTTTCTTATATGTCGTGCCGATGTGTTTTAAGATTTTAACAATTTCCTAAAAATATGACAGCTTTATATGGTACAAGTAAAATATTTTCTCTATTCTGTTTTTAACTAATCGATACTAATTCACTGACCTTTAATTATTTATGTATTTTTTACTCAACACATCGTTCTTTACATGACAAACAATATTTGTAAAAAAAATTTCAAAAATATTGGGCAATATATCATTACTTCATGCGTAATGCAAAGTGGCTATTGTTCGATTTATCAAGCAATTATTTTCACCACGAATATAAACGGCCATGAAATAATTTTCACCGCACCGATTTAATCTAAACAAATCTATTCAACACCAAAGCAACTGAGATTTAATTGTTTTTTTTTAAATTATTTTCAGTATATGTTTAAAAAATTACTTAATATATCATATATGTGAAATGTAAGCAATAATTACTACTAAAAAATAATTATTAACTTATGAAATCATTGATATTAAAGATATTTTTCAATACTACTTAGTTAAGAAATATAAAACTTTTCTACCTAACGAAAAATACTGTAGTAGTTTCGTACACTACTGACAATATATCAGTACTATATATCTAATTTATATTTTTATTACTTCAATTATCTAATATTAACGAATCTATTTTCAACACGTTATATAGAGCATTTTAACGCTTGATTAAAAAAAATTTCAACTTAGACCATTTAAATATTTTATACTTATAATTTTTCCTATTTCAATGAAATATTTAAGAAATTTGAAATTTGAAGACAATATACCAATGTACATACGTAATTCTAAATTTTTTATTTAAATTTAATATATTATATTTTTTTATTCCAAATATAAAGTCTAACAAAACCATTTAAGAGACAATACTACAATGTATTCAATCATGCATTTAAATTATAAATATTGTTTAAAATATAAAAATAAATGCCTCAATAAAAAAAATTATTTAACATAAATATATATATTATACTTCACTAACAAACAAAATACTATATACATACATATATATATATTACTAAATATATATATTAAAATACATGATTTGACAATGAATAGTAACTCCTGTCTCCCAAATTCCAACATCAAACCTACACCACTTATTTTATACTATTTTATATTATATCAAAACTCAAATGCAAACATACTAATTTATCTCTATTTTTCTCTCTCTATCTCCAAAACACCAAAACAAAAACACCCAAAACATTAATCCAAACATTTCTCTATTTTTCTCTCTCTATCTCCAAAACACCAAAACAAAAACACCCAAAACATTAATCCAAACATTACGATAAATTTCTTATACTCCTCTTATCATATATATATATATATATATGTTTATATTAATAGACTTATAATGCTAGCAAATTTCAACTATAATAATATAAACAGAAGATTATTATTATTATTATTATTTTGTGTATTTTACACAGGTGGGATAAAGTTTCAGGATCCTAAGGACATATGTAAATATACATGCACCTATTCTCTCTCTCTCTCTCTCTCTCTCTCTCTCTCTTTCTAGTATCTTTGTGTTTTATAATGGCCTGGTCGAAATTGACAATGTTGGCCCATGACAAATGGATATTGTTGAGTGATTCAAATCATCGGCAAGATGGGTCTTATAATTTAATCACCATGGCCCACCAATTGGTGATGATTTTTTGCCTTCCAAGCATGCCCTCAACTTCAGGCACATTAAGTCCATATTACCCTCGGTTTACATTCAATTTTCAGCAACAACCACATGTCAAATTCCAAGAAATGTCATATGTTTTTTTAACAAAATGCGACATGAATTTATTTCAAAATTCATCATTTTCTCCTTGTTCAAATCCAAGTTTCTTTGTTCTTCTCATTTCTTCTAAGAGGTAGCTCCACTTTCTCACCCTTTTGGTATATTGTTGCAGTTGCTATTTAATTTTCTCATTCCATTCCTAACCATGACATCCTTTCCAAATCCACCTCAACCCGGGAACCATTTTGCATAAGCTTGAGAATCTCCATCTACGGTATTGTTCATCTAGTGTGGAGGTCTGGAAGGTTAGATTTTTTACTGATATTGGAAGAAATGGTCTTGCATAATATAAATATACATATATATATATATATATGTATGTGTGTATGAGTTGGTGCTGTAGATCTTCAATAGATCGCCAGTGCCTCTGAATAGTAACAATATTTTTTTTATCATTTTTTTTCATAAACTTTTTTATATTGTATAAAAAAATTTATTCAATACACTGCTCTTGCACTATTTTTTGTGTTGTAACTAATATTTTACCGCCGATAAAGCTGTTTGATGAGGACGCAATTGTTGAGTTACTTTTTTTAGATTGTTTTATTTTTAGTTATTGTGGATTCTGTAATCTGATTTGGGAAACTGTATTCACAACATTGCAAATAAACACCAAAATAATCACAAATACACATACCACATTGGAACCCAACTCCAATACCTCTAATTTTTAGTATCCTGTGGACTTGTTTGGTAAAAGTTTTGGAACTTGTATAAACCCACATGTTACCTGTTTGTACATGAATTTGTATAATTCAATTCCTTTTGCATTTTCATTCTTATAAGATATTTTCAATTGTTTATACTTGACTTTTTCTTGATTTATAGGATGAATAGAACTCAACATTTAAAGATATTTGTGGCTATCCAACTCATAATCCTTGAGATTATCTTTCCATTGTACTTGTTTTCTTACATTTGCCGACTCCGGCAACATAAAAATCAAAATGCGAATTCAATTGGCACCCATCGGTACAACAGGAAGTATAGGATACCCGGCCAAGTTAAGAATCTTAGAAAGATAGTTGAAGTTAGTGATGTGAAATGCGTCGATAACTTACGCATGAGTCAGAATGCATCATGGTCGTCTATGTCAAATCTTAGAAACCTCAGGTGGGCCACGAGCATCTAGATATCTTACTATTAGTGCAGTATTCCTTAGTGTGCTTACTCACCATAAGAAGAATTGTATCGTCAAGCACGACTTCATATGTAGCGGTCGCATAATCAGTAAGTATTTCCACTCGGTGTTGAAGGCCTTCTCTGGTTCAACTTACTGTTATTATCTTGTCCATCTCCAATTGGAGAAGGATGCCAAGATTCTCGCTGGCGGTGGTTTAAGGTAAAAAAAATAGACTTGGGGGAACAAGTTACCAAGATCTAACAAGCTTAAATTTATAATTTTTCAGTTGTTGATTCAAAATTTTCAAATGTTAATTTGAATTTATTTGTTCAGGGATGTCTTAGGGCACTAAATGGGATACACATTGAAGTACGGGTACCGAATTCTGAAAAGGGGCGTTACTGTAATCGCAAGGGCTAAATAAGTCTAAATGTACTTGGTATTTGTAATCACGAAGGACTGTTTACATGCGTATTGTCATGGTGCGAGGGAAGTGCCGTTGATGGACGAGAATTGCGTGTACAAAATCACAATAATTTTGCAATATCATAATCTACTGTTCTTGTTAATTTTGATTTTATAACTTCATATGTTGATCTATAGGTAAGTACTACGTTTGCGACAATGGATATGCAAATAAGGAAGGTTTCCTCACCCCTTACCATGGTGGAAGATATCATTTAAAAGAATGGGAACGTGGTGGCGTGGACCAAAAAACACACATGAGTTGTTTAATCTGCAGCACGAAATGTTATAGAACACACTTTTAGCTTATTGAAAACTAGATGGGGCTTTTACGAAGCCTTTCATACTACTCCATTAGCGTGGAGAATCGAATTATTATTGCTTATTGTCTTCTACATAATTACGTGCGTATGGAGATACCTGATGACCCGTTCGAATGTGAAGTCCTTGAGGTCCCAAACAACACAGATCTTTCGAACACGAATTTTGAGAGTTCCATTGAAACAACTACCGCATAGACCGCAAGGCGTAATGAGCTAGCTTCAAATATGTATACGGAATGGTTGCACCTCTGAAGGATCATTGCAGAAGATGGACTTTCCTACTGTGTTGTCAGTTTTTTTTTTTTAATTACTAAGTCAAAGGTTGTAGCATTACCTTTTAATAATGGGTCGTTTGGTTGTATTAATGTGTGAATCTAATTTCAACATAGTACGACCATGAATGAACCCTCTTAATTTTCCAAGTTTCTCGTTTATATGATTTTAGTTAGGTTCATTCCTATTACCCGATTACATGACTTCATTTTCACAGACTCCTGACAATTACATCCCTTTGCAGATGAACTCATTGGATAGGAGCAAACCAAGACAAATACAGGACAAAATCAAATAAGACTACTACTAGACGTATGTGGACTCAATAAGAAGAAGAGGTACTAGTGAATGCATTACGTACCATATGTAATACAGGCTGAAAATGCGAAAATGGGTTTTGAGCTGGGTATTTGAACCAACTAGAAGCCCTAATGTGTAAACACTTTCCAAGCACAGATCTTAGGGCTGAACCATATATCAATAGTAAGATACATGTTTGGAAGAAGTACTATAGCATACTAATAGGCATGATGGGTAAAAGTGATTTGGGGTGGGATGACAATAGGTGCATGGTCACGGTGGACTCACAGGATGTCTCAGATGAGTATTGCAAGGTAAATGCCTATTTCTAAGTTCAAACTTTACAAGTTTTTTGCAAGTATAACATGCTTTATATGCATGATTGTTTTCTTATGAACACTAGTTCTTACAACATTGTTATGTTGGACAGGTCGAACCCACCGCAAGGACAATGTGTTACAAGTCATGGCCTTTTTTTCCAGCATGGCGTGAAATTCTTGGCAAGGATAGAGCTGAGGGTGAGCGTACATTAGATGTAAATGAGACTGTCCATGTGGAAAAATCCTATTGTGGCACAACCGACACACAGGACTGCTATGTCCCATCTGCAGAATGGTGTCCTGAATTTGGATACGTGGGGAATGACACTGGCGCATTGGACGAATTCAGGTAAACCTGGATTCAAATTTACAATCCACTACTTCAAATAAGAAAAGTACGAGAACATCCAGAAAAAGAAAGGGATTAAAGATTGCAGAGGATGATAGTCCGACAAACATTGTGTCCACCTTCTGTGAAAGTGCAAATGCATGTCTTGGTGAATTAAGTAAAAAGTTGTTTGTTGATTATGAAGAAGGTGAGAAACGGGCAGCGGTCATGAGGCCATGGGTAAGGTTCTCGGAATTGATGTAAATTATCAAATCTTAATTTCTGATAGGCTCGTCTACAATCCCAAAAAATGAACCTTTCTTTCAGCCTCCCAAAGGATGCTAGAGCGCGAATGGTGGGACTAATATTAAATGGCAAAGTGTAACCTATAGTAATGAGGATGGCATCAGATCTTTTGGGTTTTTGAACGTTCGCCTGCATGTCTTGTATAATTTTTTCCTAAAATGTTGCAATGTATCTCTCGTTTTGTCGCATACTTCTAGATATTAACTTTTATGATTTGCTAATTCCAATTAGATGATACATAGATGACCATCCTCTTCTCTCTCGTTATGTATTTTGAAGACCAGTTAATTTATCGTCACATGACTGTAGTAAAATTAAACTAGAAACTTCTTGTTGATGTTATTACAAAAATGTTGTGTATTGGTAAGATTATATAATTGTCATCGTATGTTTATCTTATGTCAGCTTGATATTACCCATTCTCACATCTAATCGTCGTTGTGTTTATGACTTCGTGGTGGGGTAGTCTTTTTAGCGAAATTTTCAGAAGCCCCCATCGCAATTGTTCAAACAATATAAGTATTTTTTTTTCAAATATTTAACTCATTTAAAATGGTTAAATTATAATTCTGAGCAATATTGATTAATCCCTCTTCACATTGTTCAATTTATTTCTGTGTTAAAAACTATATTGATAACTGGAAATGCATAATTATTTCATGTATTAAAAGAAATGTATACTATGTATCACTTGTGAATAAAGTATAAACAAATGATAATTATATACTAATGATAGTTTGTCAGAATGACATTTTCATCTTTCTCATTCATTAAATAATTTTTTTTATTTTCTTTGGGATATGATTATTTAAAATTAAAGTCCTAATTATATTCAGAAGGTCTATGTTAATATCCTAGTTATATTTAATCTTCTCTAGTAATGATCTATGGTTAACATTCTAAAAATCTTATTCATATCCTAATTTAATTTATTTTCTTTGGAGTATAATTATGAAAAGACAAGCAGAACTCAAATATAAAAATCAATTCATACATAATGCTCCCCCGAAATACATGATTGCGATGGGATAAGAACACATGGTGCAAACATCAAGATTAAGCATTCTTCCTTACAGATCAACAGCATATATGGGACACCACAAAAGAAAAAAAAATCATTTGATATTGGACACAAACACACACACCAAAGATATTACTGCAATTATATCTTTCGTGCAACCCCATTTGTGGGAAAATCTGAAAGTCCATTCCACTTTCCCTTGAAAAAGTGCAAAGCGAGGTGATGACCAATGACATGCAAACTATAGTTGTTCAGTCCAATACATAGCTACCAGTCGAGTCTTCATCATCACTGGAAATGTTCACAAGGTTCACATCCTGCTCCTCCACGTCTTTTGGGCCGAACATCGTTTGAAGCTTCATCCAATCTGGCTCCCCTTTGAAGCGATATGCAATCGTGAATTCGATCTCCTGGGCCACCATCAAAAACAGAAAAAGAGTGCATTAGGGTTTGGTTCCAAGAAGGAAATGCAAAAAACTAGTATAGTATAAGACAAAATCACGGAACAAATGGATTGTAACACACATTACTGATTCGATCCCAATGATATTTGGAGGCGAGAACGAGATTATCTTTAGGTAACCAGGAAAAAATGCGGTTGTTGATAATTCTGTTTAATGTGTTATACCTAAGACGAAGACAAGCCAACCTCTTCTTGATCATGTTGTATATATCCAAATTTCCATCCGAAGCCATTGTTTATAATGTCGTGCGTGTACATGAGGAAGTGCATGTTAGGCATATGATCTAGTTACTTGTGGCCAAGGTGCGCTTGGTAGTAAAGCGCCTGGATGAAGGCCTTATCATGACTTTTTGTCCAGCGATAGGTATAGAAATACCGACACTGTAATCGAAATACGGGTTCACTGGGTGGGGGGACATTTGGAGGGTTCATTTATGGGAATGGACGGAAGGTGAATAGTTGAGGGTTTGATGCTTTTACAAGAGTGTGTACGAAATGGTAATTTGTGTTGGAAGATAGTGACAACCTACCCATTTGCATTCAACTATAATTTGTAATATGCTGGGAGGAACTCTAATTAGTGGAAGTAGAGTTCTCAGAAACCGTGTGCAAGCCAACCATATTTCTTAATAATATTCAAACATTTATTAGAATTAAATGAAGAAACTAATATCGGGGCAAAACTCCACCTACCCATTATCATGACAAGAAGGACTTTTGGCCCCCATTCATTCATTTACTGGCATTTTTCCTTGCAGTAACAAGAACAATGCACACAATTCGTTTGGCTTGTGGCATGTAAAAAAGGCCTGTTTCAACTTTATCATGACCGATCCCATCAACAAGGATTATTTCATCACGTCTAATCAAATGTATTTAATGGTACTTTTTCCTATTTGCAGGGCATTTGACAAAAAAATGGCTATGCAAAAATTGTTGTCATGAATAGTTGGACATATGTATAACTTGAAATATGCAAGCACGTATCTCCACGGATCCAGCACTGTTGATATGGTGAAATATACTTTCAAATTGACTCCTACAATTATCAATATTATTTGAAAATGGATTAAACACCACAAATAAATATCTACTTATACCAAATAATGAGTGCTTAATATTTAAAATAAAAATCTGTATTAGTAATTTGTATAGGCATTTGAAGGAAAAATCTAAAGATCATTTCTATACGTATAATTTTAAATAATTATGTATAAAGATTAGAATATTTTTTTCCGTATTAATTGTTGTCTAAAATAGTTTGTGGGCGGAGTGATTAGTCGATCAAATTTGGATAAAATAAATTTAATTGATTCTATATTAGTTTAATAGTCCTTTTAAATTTTGTCAATAATGTAAAATAAATTTTTACCCCCAATCAAATTACATTGGTCACAAAAAATTATAAATCTTAAAATCATTAAAATATAGTATATGATAAGATATACGTATAATTAAAATAAATTTTGATTCATTTTTTTAAATTTTACTGACTTCTCCAATTATGCAATATAATAAACAAGTATTTTGCACATTAAATCATCGCTTAATTATTTTCTAATTAATTTTTTTAATAAGTGAAGAATTTTAATTAAAAGTAGAGATAAATTTATATATATATATATATATAGATATAGTAGATGCACAACAATTATAATATAACCAACAACTCATATATGCTTCCTAAAACAAAATGACAAATATATATGCTTAACCAAAAGTTCAATCCTTTTAGAAAAAAAAACTAATAAATATATTTTATCATACTTTAAAGAAACTATGTTCAAAAAATTGATATGTAATTACTCATTTTTAGCTAAAAGAATAAAATAGTTAATAATTTAACTTTATTACCAAATTAATAAAATCTTTGCATAAGTTTTTTTGTGTATATATTGTACTCATTCATTAATTAATTCTAAGTCTGTAAAAAAAATAAAATTCAAACTATTTAACTCATTAAAGTAATGCAATGTATTTGTCCAGTTTGACTGTTTAATCAAAATCAACTGGAAAAAGTTTATTATTGTTGATTAATTTCTTACTACATTTGGTCCAAATATCCCTTATAATTTTTCAATGTAATTAAAATAATTAAAGATTGTAATAAGTTTGATTGCAATTTGGAGAACACCCCACGACATCACAAAACAAAAGTTATCGAATTTTCAAGAATAGAACTAACAATAATAACCAAGGAACTCCAATATTCATAATACGGAGAAGTTCGGATCTCCTTACTTGGATGCATTATCATTACATGCAAGCTTACAATCATGTCATACACACTAACCCATGCACATAATATTGAGCCACCATACAACCAATGCGAATAACCAAAATAAATGTCCCTCAGAAACTATGATTGTGTGTATAATGCCATGAACATCATAAGCCAAAGTAGTTAAGCTAAGCCTGTCATTAATACTATAACCAAGCAAATATATCATATACTACTACAGACGTCCATAATCATTAACGAAAATTATTGACACTTGAAGCATTTGGAGAGACATCCCAAATTATTGACACTTCAAACATTTGGTGTCGATCCATAGACTTGCTTTTTAGTGGATGGTTATGGGCCAACGCCATTACCATCAGAGTCGATGGATGCACAGGAACTTGGGGTTGTGGCGGACTTCTGACTACCAATTATGGTGGGGCTATGGTCTTGGTTAGGGGGCGGGCGACGATTAGTGTTAGTAAGCTTGTTAACACTCTCTGGATCACGGTCAGATGCATAATACTCTTGCACAAAGGCCCACCAGGATGGATCCCCATCGCTGCTGGTGTATGAAATCCACGAGTGGTATGAATCAAAGTCTTCCTCACGTGGTGGGATGTCATGCACCCAGCCATCATCCACGCACGTTCCACTTGGATCGAAGAATTCTGAATTATCTTCCAAACTATCATCAAACCAATCATTTCCAAATAGAATGCATAAACGCATTCAAATGCAACTCTGGAGCATTCACATATGCCTTGCCAATTATCCTTTTTCTGTACGTAAGCATTCTATGTTGGTTAGTATCAAAATACCAATTGACAAAATATAAGATAGTTGTCATACAATGCATGTCATTAGAGGCTACCTTAGCGATTTGTTCCAACACGTATTCATCGACGGTAATCATACTTTGGTTAGGATCCCACTCGACATCAGCCAAGTTCGTGATCCAGCGAAAACATGCGGTATCAGATTTTCAGCTTTATCAACCACATTTGGCAATACAAGTAAGAAAAAGTACTACGAAGGCAGCATTGATATAAAAAACGACACATAAGACGGAATGGCAATTGGTGTGATAACGATGAAAAGTTTCATTTTTGTGGTGATTGAAGAGAGACTCGACGAAAGACTTGTCGATTTCACGTGTCCAATGCTCACAGCAGAAGAGCTCATTTTGACAATGGAAACCATCTCCTCCCATGGTGGGTTTGTTGATTGCAAATAAAAATGGTAGTAATTTAGATAGTGAGGGAATTCCAGTAGCAAGGTAGACTTGCAAATGTGAGATTGGTTGGGAGTTTTATAGTTGCTACAAAGGGAATAGAACTTTCTCCAACAAAATATTAGTTACAATTAAATCTAATTTTCATCGAACAAGATGGAGTGGATTGACAATTCAAGAAAGGACAAATTCTTAATGCCTTTGAAATACAAAGTCTCCAAATTAATTCATCTTGCAGAAGGTGCCCTTAAATTAGCTTTTCTAATAAAACGATCCTTGTAAATTTTCACACGCACTAGTGAACGTGAGAAAGTATATCTTTACTCCTATAAGATTAGTTTGGTTACAAAAGAATGACTTACAATAAGTCCGTTTTAAGTCATTTTGGAGTAAATATGAACTTCTATTTAATTATTTGTTAATATCAACAGATTCAGTAATTTTTTTTACTAATTGTGAAATCTATTTGTTGGATGGAAACAAATACTAGGGACACTAGATGGAATTTTTCAAACAACATGAGGTCTATATATAATTACAGTACCACATTCGAGAGGAGGACGCCGGCATAATTAACCCTAAAAATACTATGAAATACCAAATTACACGAGCTCGGTTCATGTTTGATAGAAATTAAAATTCGTTTCAACTCGATTTAGATAGATAATTAAATCAAATTCAAATATATTTTTAAAGTTCAATAATAAGTCAAAAAAATTTGAACAGTAACTTATTTGAGTCGACTCGAATCATTTACCATCCAAATAACGATTTGTTTGATATTCTCAAATTTATACCAGCCAAATGTATAAATTTAGGCTACGTCCATGTGGCTTGGTTGGAATTGCTTGGCATCTCATCTCATCTCATCTTAGTGAAAAAAATAAAATAAGTTCAGGTAAATGTATCATGATGATAATTAATGTAATGTAAATATAACATATGTTATATAAAAACATATATGCAATAATTATAATTAACACAATATATATATATATATATAATTTAAAGTAATGAAATGCGTTTGAAATAATATTCTCTTGAAATGCGAAATAGTTTCTCACAACAAAACAAATTTTTGTCCTACTCGAATGAGATGGGATGATTTCAAGCGAGTCAATTAATAGTTTAATTTAAGTATTTATCAATATTTTATTAAAAATTAGTAAGTAAAACACATTTAATGTGCGTGCATAATTTATATTATATCTAAATTTATTAAATAAAGAAGAAAAAAATAAATGGTGGAACAAAACTAATAAAATATAATGATTTTAAATATGTATGAATAGAAAATAATTAGTGGAGCAAATTGATTAAGAAGACAATTATCTTGTTATATGTTCTAGAGGGTCCAATCTTAATAAATAGCATAGATAAATTAAAATTTTATTTACAAATGTATATTTTAGAATTATTGAAATTGAGTTTATTTAGACCAAAAGTTATAAATTTCTCCTAATCAATTTTTATCAAGTTATTTTTATTTTTTTATTTTTTACATTTTTCACTTTTTTTCCCGAACACTCCAAATTTTAATATTATTAAATATTATTTTTTTATAATTTATTTTTATCATAAAAATAGAAGCTATTGCAAACACCCCTTTAACGCTGGCATATTATGGCATTTATAATCAAGATTCTTTTTAATTAAAGAATGACTATTCAATATTGTAATAAAATAGTTGAGTTAGGATGTGGTTTTGGTGGATTAAAAATTAAAGTAAATAAAATATAAAATAATAGTAACAAAAGAATGTAAGTATTGGAATTTAATTAACTAAGGATATAATTATAAATTCACATTATGCCCTAAATATTTAGAGATGAAACCTCATAATTCTATTTTTTAGGCCATAGTAGATGATTATAAATGAATACCACTTAAATCCTAATAAAAAATTAAACTTAACGTTTGATTTTTAATAAATATAAATAATTATATTTGCACCTCCTAATCGTGATATACTTATACAAATCACCCATATTTTAGGTATAATTACAAAAACACTCCTAAAATCCAAAAAGTAGGATAGTGTGTGTAATGATGTTGACGTTGTTAGGGTGTATGTGTAATTTTATAAAAAATAGGATAATTTATATAAAAAATATCGATATTTCTGACATATGTATGTATAATTTTTTAAAAGACAGAAATAAATTGTATGAATAGACTGTAAGTCGGGGGTGATTTATTCCTTGTGTTTTTTAATTGTTGGATAAAAAATCCCAGTCATACCCTTACCATCTCTTAAGCCCATCAAATGGTAGGCCCAAAATGGAACTACGGCCCAACAGGGTAAACCCAAAACGGCGTCGTATAACATCAAAACCAACGTTTAAGAACCAACGGCTAGTCCCAACTAATCGTTTACACGCACAAATTCAAAATTTCTACAGCAAAGTGAAAAACGAAAAAAGGACTCCCCCTTCTCTTCATCATCCACAAAAGCTTAGAGAGAGCCCAGAATAAAAAACAAAAATCCCATAAACTCAGAGCTGATCCAATCTTAGTAAAAACCAACGAAATCCCGCAAAGATTCATACAAGTAGAAGAAAAGGGTTTTCCAGAAGATGGTATACACATACACACCCACATACTACTCCTCACTGCACGACTCCATCACCTCAATCTGCAAGACCATCCTCCCATTCTCCTTCAAGAAGAGGCGGATTCCGGCTATCGCGGCGGCCGAGCAGCGTCTGTCGAAGCAGCAGTCGGATAATCTCAAGTGGCAGCAAGATTCATTCCACAAGATACTGAATCTGATGGGGCTTTGTAGAGAAGGTATTGTTCCTGAAATGGAGGTGTCTGCTTTCAGAACACACCTTCTCGAGACGCTCATTGCGTCACCGGTCGATCACGAGCCTCCTGCGGTTTTGAGGGATAAGCTGATCTTCTTGCAGGTGAGTGGGATTAGCTGGTTTTAATTTGTTTTCACGAAGGGATTTCCTGAGTGTTGATTTGCTTATCCTTCTTTTCTTTCATTTTATGTTGTGATTTGTATTAGTGTAAGATAAATAAACGTAAATTAGAACATATGGAACTGTATGTTTTACGAAGATATGGAGAAACATTTAGGTTGTCTTTGGCTCTCTTTCGGGCAGTGAGAAAATGAAAACAAAGCTCAGCTTCGGATAGATAGTTATGGATGTTAGGAATTGAATTCAGTCAGTTTGTTGACGTGTGCATAAAAGTACGAAAAGAAGGAGTTACGAGACACAAGATTTATGTATTCGGAGAATCCCCTACGTTCATGGTCGTCTAATACTAGGGTGCCTGCAAAACATCGTAAACTTACAATCTTATCCTTGTATGTAATACTGGTTCAAGTTCCACGCTCTAACAATATAGCATTTATTATAGGTGTTGAATTCGGAGTTGTCGCTATTGTCAGATAATACAGTTTAGGTGTTTAGCAAGTAAGATTGTATCAATACTGAGAGGAACTAGAAAAGTCAGAATTGCATTACATGGTTTGATCAGTGATGAGGCAATTCTTCAATAATTAGTGAATCATAGTTTCACTAATTTCTAACAAACATATCTTATTGATGAATATGCATTCTTGAGAATTTCTTATGGTACATGCTATTTATTTCTTTGGGTCAAGTATCATTTGTACTTTAGCTCTGGTAGTTGATGATAGAGCTCTATCTGCCAAATGAGAACAAAGAGTTCTTCCTGATCATTGTGGTATGTTTAAGAGGTATTTGGTTAAACTTATATATTTAAGAATTGTCAACCATCTTATTTTTTTGTCTTTCAAGCTCATTCTGTGAGCATTTTATCAAATTCTCTATAATTTCTTACAGCTTTCAAACATTTGTATATGCTTTAAAGAACTTATAGACTCACCCCAAAACCCTCTAGATTGTGCAACACCGTCCCACGAGAAAAATAATAAAAGAGAGAAGTAACAAAACATGCCAATTTTTATTTTTATTGGTTATGTTTTCATTTTTATTTTCAGTTTTCAGCATTTCCAATTGTAGTCGAAAAGTTATATTGGTTTTTGTGTGAGAAATGAAAACATATTTAGAGTAAAAATATCAAAAACTATATAGTTAGAGGCGAGAATGGAAAATATATTTGGAATTGGTGTTCTTAGTATATAGGTATATAGTAGATTTAAGATGTGAAAGTTTGTTTGGTTATATGACTTACTTTTTTGTATTTTGAGCCTAAAAAGTCGTATTTGCATTCATTTTGGTTTGTTAATTAGTGTTACTATTTTGTGCTAATTCACGGCATGCGTGAAGACTCACTCAAAAGATGAAAAGCATTTTGTGTATCGATGAAGGCGCCTCCGTCCACTTCATTTCATAGCAATAACACTAATTCCATAACACCTTCACTGTGTTCAGTTAACACTAACATTCAAACTAGAGGGACATATTCATCACACTAGTATTTTTAATGTAAGGAGCGCAACAATTCACCACGTAGCAAAAGGACTGCGTTCTTAAAATAAGACAAAACAACATAAGTAACTATCGATGCCTATGCCCATTGGGTACTGTTGTCCGAGACACAGTTGTGCTTCTCTTGTATGAGGCACCCGACTTGTAGAACATCCTTTGAGGTTGGGGTCAATAGGGCAAATTCTCGAGCAATTATCCTAAGCTTCACAATCATGAGGTGCTGACAACTGTGGTTGGAAAGAGTTTGATGGACCTCCAATTTCCCTAGTCGGCATAAGCTTGGTGGCTTTCCCTAGTGCGTATCTTGTCATGGTCTAGCGCGCCTATGGTTTAAGCGTGGTGGCGTTCGAGTGCACCTATTATCCGCTGAATTGTTCGATATTTCAATTGGTCGATCAAGTCGCCAAATGAAGTCAAATGGCATACTGCAAGAAAATAAATATATGTAGTAATAATAAGAAAAATTCATTGTAAATGAAAATAATACATTATACAAATCATCCTGTAAAGTGTTTTCAATAAAAAAAGTGTCAATTTCATTTATGGATATAGCATTCGTGACAATATGATGTTAGCATTCATGATATTTTCAAATCTGCAAGTGCTAATCCAAATACGTACGAACCGATATCATTGTAGGCCTCTATTGGTCTGTCTTTGCTTCAATTTGTTTCATTATGCAATAAAATTGTAAAGGAAAGGAGAAGTTCTTGTTAACTTGGTGTGTGATAATAAGCAGAACAATATTTCTAAAGATTACAGAGGGATACTTTTACTAGGACCACGGAAGTTATGGTGTTTTTGTGGCTTTTTTCTCTTAGGAGTTACTCTATGCCAAATGCATATCAGAGGAAGAGTACCATGCATCAAAAAGGCCTTTGTTACAGAGACTTGCAGTGCAAGGAGCTGAGATTGAGGCACGAGATGTGATAGTCAGAGCACACACGGAGATTTCAGACGAAGAATGGTTTGTTATAGATCTCAAGGACGAGAAAAGCTTGGTTAACCAAGAGATGTTAACCTCCAGGAATAGGTCAAAAGAAGGTTCAACTGTGAAAAAGATGAAAGCAGCTGTGTCTGCTTTTGGTTTTGTATCACCAGATAAAAATGGGAAGTCGAAGGACAAGAACAACGTATACACTGCAGACGCTAGAGGTCTTGGGATCAATGACCGAAATGTGTTAAGCACTGTGTGTAGTCGTTTCCATGAGAAAGAAAGCGACTCAAAGCCGTCTCTTCTCATGGTGGGGAGCTTACCATCAGAATTTGTGATGGGTGCTGAGAAGCAGAGTCTTAACAACAAGGGGAAGAGGAAGCCGTTTCAGATCCTTTTTCAGAGAGAGCCAGAGGGGCGTGCCACTGGTGGTGGTAATCACATTGGTATGGAATCTGAGAGTAAAGAAAACATGAAGTCCGGAAAAAAAGCATGGATATTTGATGGATTCAAGAAATGGAAGAAAAACGACACTGAGGATGAAATAGATCCGCCGTCCCTCAATGAGCAATCAGATGGAGCAAGTTATGGTGGTAAGCTTGTGGCAAACCCTGTTGGGGAGGGACCAGACACCAAGCAAATCAAGAGGAAATTGCATCCAAACGGCGCACCGACTGATTTCTTTGTTGATAAGGTGTAGAAATTTATGTTGCATTATAATTTCTTAAGTTGAACTCATGAAGTATTTGCCTACAGTTTTACTTAGACTTGGCTAGAGCTTCAAGTTGGCCTAACTTCTGCTTCTGCTTTGCATGATCTTCATGGAACTTTTGCAGGTTTTAGGAGAGAACATAAAGAAGGAGCTATCCCGGATCCGGACAGAACTTGTTGCAAAAGATCCAAATGTTCATTTTTCGTAAGCATTTCCTTTCAGATTCAATCAAGGTTCTAGAAATAGTATTTTGAGCCTTTTGTCTTAATAACACATGGATTAACCACATGTATGTATAAATTTTGCTTAGAGATGATGAAATTGAAGCCATCTCGACTAGGCTTCCGGTAGACAAGGCAGACATGGAAAAGTTTTTCTCCAAGTGAGATGCCATTTTATTCATTCTGTTACTTTTTAGCGATTGTCGAATAGTCACAGGGTCGAAGTTAAGTATTTGCATTCTAATTCTTTTCTTGAAAATTCAGATTGTGGTGTGATCAATACGGTGATATTGTGTTAGATGTGGTTAGAAAAGAATTCAAGAATCACATGAAAGAGATGGGAAACTCCCGAGGGAAAGCAGGGGAGAAAAGGGACAAGCCTCACGATGATGAAAATTCACCTCCAAATCTCTTTGCTCGGCAGGGCAATTCAAACTGTACAAGGCAAGGAAGCTTCCTGTCCTCGAACAAAGATCATGCATCGATCAACCATAGTAGCATTGATAAGGGATTTAAGTACAACCCCTTCTTTGATATGTAAAGATGGTTTTAGTACAAAAAGGCCAAGATCTTATCGGCTTTAAGTTTACCTTAAGCAATGGATTCCTGCAGGACTTGAAGGCATGGTTCTTGCATGCCAGCCATCTGCAGTTAAAGAATGTGTTATGTAGATAGGATGATTGTACTTAGACCTGTCAGATGCTAATTTTCTAACTCTGCAAACATTTTGCACTGTAGCTTGTATCCTTTCAGGGTTCAGTTTACATTCCAGGGATCCTATGCTAGTATTCGAGTTTCCATGCTCCAAACCACCAAGGGTAACAACTTTGTAGTTGGGAGGAAGTTGTTTATAATTTTTAATTTAAATCGATTTAATTCAAGTAGTTCAAACGTATGAACTACAAAATATACTCTTTCGTCTTATTTAAACAGTTGCGAACACCCCCTGAATAGCCTTCCCGATTTCTTACACAACGGAAATGCTGACAACATGTGTCTTACCAGAACCCCAGAGAGTAAGGAAAACAAGAACTGCATACAACATAATGTTTCTGCCACATAAAAGAGGATAGCATCTGATTGTTCAGATTTCAAAATGGCAACTATACAGAAACATTCAGTTGTTAATGCTGTTCTACAGGAAACGTGTTTCCCGCTCATGGGAGTTCCAAGAACATCTCCTTCACTCTCTCAACTAAAGCCTAATACAAACATGCAAAAGTGAATGTCTCTATCTCATCGCCACTAAGTAGGACCGAAAATCTGGGAGCCCCGTGTAAGGCGGAAAATGCTAAACCACAAGTAAAATCGTTGACCTTGCCTGATCTACTTACATGTGAAAACATAAGGATTTTCAGCAAAAGGCTAGAAAGCCATTACATTTTCGAATGTCATGATACAAGTACCCAAGTATAATAATTCTTTTTCTTCTCTTTCCTTGCTGTGGCTGCAGAATGCACCAACTAATATACCTACCCAATCAAGATTCTGATATTGAACCAGAAATGGTTCTGGTTACGAGTATAAATGACATATTATTCCACGAAAGATACAACTCTTGAGGCCCATCTTATCGGTTATATAAGAAATTGACCAACTGAGAAAGATCTTAAGTAGAAGTAGAGCCCTCTGAGAAACCCTCACGAACATCTCCCCGGCAGAGTGGGCACACACTGGAGCACCAGAGAAGAATCAAGCATTAGCATCGGAAGAATCAGGCGTTATGCTTGGAAATGTGCACACCCACACGCACACAAAGTCAACAGAACAGAATTTGGTGGCTAAGGTTTGTATACACACACAGACATGCATAATTCAGCAATTATCACATACCCATGAATCTCTTTCAGCCATTTATCTACACATGCCATGTGATACTCATGCTGGCATGGAAGAACTCGTATTTTGTCTCCCTCCTCATACTCAGCCAGGCAAATGTAACACCTGCATGATGGTTTCATGATTAAAAGCTAATCGACCTTGAAAGATAACAAGGTATGATCTGTAGTCATTTGATATCATAATTGGGCAAAGTACAAAGAAAGGTTTACATTCTAATCTCTTACATTACTGTTCAATGAATGATTCATCCTTCTCCCAGATACACTAAATAATCTCAGTTACTAGCATGTCTTACTCTTACCACAATGATTTTGTTTCAGAAGATAAGTGCAGAAACAATTTATTGATTTATTAACCAACCTCTTGTTGTACTGAAAGCTTTAAGGATTAAAAATCTCCAATTATGGCTTGGAGCACAAAGTCACTAAGAGATCCATTAAAGGGAATCTTAAATTTTTAAGAATGTCATTTCTTAGTTAGGATCTCTGTCCTTATTCCTGTGTTTTCTTTAACGTCAGCATATAGTTCATGTATCCCCCCATCTTATACATCCTTTCAGAGAATGGGGAAATGGAGAATCCATAGCTCCCAAACTTGAAATTTTCCCATTTTCACCACAGGCCCATAAGAAAAGGCGGGAGAAAACATACTGTAAAACATCATCGGCACATTCCAGTTTTCCTGTTTTTCTGTGAATCTTCACAGGAAAAGATTCAACAACTGATTCAGGAGCTGGAAGCGAGACCATAGACAAGGAAAGGGACATAGGCTGTTGGTGGATTTGATCAAGTATCTGCACATGCACAATATACAAGTTAAGATTATCCCAGAGGATCTAAACTCCATATGAGAGGTAAGAAAAAGTTAAGAATATTAGTAGAGTTTTCAAGAATCTCGCACATAAAATTACTACTCGCGAGCAGTAACTCACTGAATAAAAACAAACCAGATAAATTGGGAGGCATGTGTTATATGAACAGAAAACATAGTGTAGTACAAAAAATCAGAACAATAAACTCATGCTCTCAGCTAGCAGTAGATGTCTCGAGCCAACTCAATTGAAGCTCGAGCTTGACCTCTTTAATGAGTTGTGATTGAGCCCAGATATGGGTGCCCCAAAGCTTGAAAACAAGCTCACAAGTGTTGTTTTTCTTTCTTCTTTATTTCACATAATTCATTTTTATTACTAGTAATAGTCTATGATTTTCATTAACAATAAATGTTAATGATAATTTTATATATATTAATATTGAAATTAAAAATATAATCTCTTGAAACAAAATGACAACAATACTTTCTTACATTAATATTAATAGGCATTACAAAAAAATAAAAAGATATTTGGAATTATTGACTTAACTGATAAATTTAAGAATAATGAGGATAAGTATGATGAAAGAATAATATTATTATTTCAAAAAATAAAAAAAACAATTCAAATTAATTTAGGTATCACGTATCTTTTCGCAAGTGAGTTGAGCTCATTTAAATAATAAGCGCAAACTCAAGAAAAATCAAGAGTTCAATATGAGCTGAACTCATCTGCTCTCCTACATTAAGCATCATATTCAAAATCAATATACATCTCTCTGATCGTGATAGCAAAGAAAGCAATGACTTTAGTTCCTTAAGCAAATGAGCCTTGTCATCAGCAACCCACCACACCTCCACCAAATGAGCTATTTGAAAGGGTTTATTTCTTCCCTCTAGCACATGCTGGCTGGTTTCCTCTTCTTTTTCTAGTCAAGTGCATTTTTCTAACAGAGTGTGTGGTTAATTAGGTAGCAGCTAAGAAAACCCCAACTAATAATGTGACGATGAGCTTGACTTAATGCACCTAAACGTGATTGTTTAACGGCTCCAACCAATTGAAGCACCAGAACTAAAGGCTCCCTCTAGGAAGATTGGCAGAGAATCTTCTTGATATCAGGTGAGAAATTCCAAGATTAAGCCATCATAAATCTTTATCAACCCATTGTTTGATAAGTTAGCCACAAAGTTCAAGTCAGTCCAAGTCCCCATAGAGACAAAAAGTTCTACTATTTCATATGGAAAATTTTAAGAAGGTTATGAAATATAAAATAGAAAACAGGTGCTTCTTAGCCAATAAGGATTGGTGACTATAGGTGGGTGCGGGATCGGCTATGGGTTTGTAAGCCCATCAGGCTTTTTATCCAGTTGGAATGATTTAAGTCTCAGATCCTTTCAAATTATACCTGATCTTTGTCCAATATTCAGATTCAGTTCAGGTCGGACATACTTCAGGCAATCTCAATTCTGTCTAGACATTAAAAAAAAGAATAAGAAAATAACTATAGAGAACAAAACCAAATTTGAAGGCGAGAGAGCTCTCGTGGATGAGGAGTGGATCCAGGACATGAGCATACAGAGGCTATAAAGGGAGGGAAAGGAGGAGGTGCTTGATGGGATAAGACATAAAATAAGGAAACCGAGAGATATCAGTCTTTCATAGAAAAAAATGTGAAAAGGTTACTTGATCGGAACGTTGGAAGATAGAACCAAAAAATTCATTGTGCCTACTACAATCAGCCAAGGAGACAACATAGAGTAAGCAAGAGGAAATAATAGCAAGACACAAACTAATCCATATGCTTCTATTTTTTATATGATTGAGGCTAGAAGCACGCTATAATGAGCATGATGGGTGTCTTGTAACCATGTATGCATTTCTAGAGAAAAAGCAATAAGAAACTACTATACAATATTATCTCCAATTCCACAGGATAGGACTAATGGGCTAATATTTTAAAATTTAATGTTGGTAGATTAGAATCAAATATACCAATACTAAAAACATATATATAGGTAAACATATATACATATAATATATACCATATAATGAAAAGTACATCATGCTTGCTTCAACTTCACTTAGTAAGAATATGCTCCTTAAAAGTTCTGTTACCCAATCCAAACTACAAAAGTCTGAAGTTATGTCCACCCATTGGCGACTGAAGTAATAAATTTAAACTTTTTAATAGGTCAGATTCCGTTGTCAGACAGAACCAAACAACCGAACCCAAGATATTATAGCTCCAAAAAAGTATGATGTTAAACATTTGCAGTCTTAACCTACTTTTTGATTTATTGATTGATTAAGCTAACTTGTCCCTCATAAAAGACAGGTTTGCTGCGTTAGACACATATATAGCAGGTGCAAAATATAGATTATTGTGTCTCCTGTTATGCACATGAACTGGAATACGATTTACCTACTACAGTACTTATGTACAAATATTGCCACTTCCTCTCATGTATCAGTAAATGCAGCAATACTAATTTAAGGGATTAGTCATGAGGCTAGAATTTGAAAATACAACATTCCAACAGATAAAACTTAAAATAGCATAATCCACAGGGTTGTAAACTCGTTACTTGGACAATTTCAGGAGTGGGTATATGACTAAATGTTGGATTCATTAAACTTCCAAAGTTGATTACATGGGCAAGCCAGATATCGAAACTCCTATGTCAACTAGTAACCAGTTAGTTACATCAGATAAAAGTAAACCTTTTCAAAAATCTAGCAGATTATATTTGAATGAGATAAAACTTATAAGATAAGAAAATCACATAATACTTTGTTCTGCTTCCTACTTTGTGAGATATTTAATGGTGCTTTCTCCCATTAGATTGCTCAAGTGTCAGGCATCTGACAGAAGTACTTCCTCCATTTAGTTCAAGGAGACTTCTGGTTAAGAATGAAGAATTGATTTAAGTGGTATTATTAGTGTTTCTGTAAGTGGTGAAGGATGAGAAAAACATCACGAGCTTAATTGGATGATAGCTTTCTTATCAGGCAAAACTTCATATTTAGGGGATAAGAGGATGAGCAGACAGTGGTTGATGCCAAACCTTTAATATGGTCCCAGGCTCTAGCTATTGTTACAATCAGTAATTCGCTTTCTCAAAATTGTCTAGCATTCAGTACCCCGGACCTCGACGAACTCCAGGTCCATAAATGCAATCTTTTACAAAAAAAACTCACCAAAAATTGCCCTGGTTAATTCTGTAGGCACTTGAGGTAGTTAAGCCAAGTGTATGAGCTCCAAACGAAATACCTATCTGATATTGTTGACCATTTTTTCATATAACGTAATCACAACCTAATTAATTTCAAGAAATAAAGCTCAAGCATGACTCTTTAATAGTTGTGAGCTCTTCCTACAGAAACATTTACCAAGATTAACCGCTTATGCTCATAACACTAGATTTCTTTTATATTGTAGTGTTTCACTTGACACGTGCAATAGATTTCCCTTTTACATTTTCCTTTAGTTGCAGGCATGCATACATTTCTCTACAGGGCAATATATATTTACAAGAATGGGGCAAAATCATAACTGTAATATTCGAGGGGGAGAAAAGAGTACCTCAAACAATGCTTCAGCCAGCATGACTATTCGAGAAATGCCAGCACGTGTGCCAGATTCCTCAACTGATGAACTGGACTGGCACGAGCATGAACCATCAGCATGTATTCCTCTAGGACAGACTGAAGTTGGATGATCGGTTGAATCAAGATTTCCGCGAAGTCTCTCCCAGATCTGTATAGAGTAGTATAATTAACAACTATCCAGCAGAATGCAACACTAGACATCATGACAATATTTTCATACATCCCACCTGAGCAGGACTTGCATTGTCATCCTAAATAAGGAAAAGAAGTAGAGGGCAAGGAATGGGACACAAAAAGATTAAAATTGTTGACAAAGCCCATCAGTTGTCCAGAATATATACATACATAGATAAATAAGTATTAGTTAGTTGTACTTGAGCAATGAGAGATTCTCTAAAGAAGAAGAAAGAAAGAAACAAAGAATGAGTAAAATTTCAGGCAAGTGGTAAAGCAGAATGAACCACAATCACCTCTCAGAGTATCTCTCAGAATAAAAAAAGCCAAAAAAGTATTGTACCTCAAATCTTGAATTCCATCTTTGTTCATTGCTGCCTGGAGTATCTTGTTCATTACTGCCTGGAGTTCTTTCTCCATTACTGCTCGGCGTTTGTTGTTCATTTCTTCCTGGAGTTTGCAGTTCATGACTGCCTGGAGTTCTACTTCCATGAGATCTTAAATCTCCTCCAACCTCGTCATTGTAGAAACTACCAGTAAAATCAAGGAGCCATCTGTCGTGAGATCTCAAAGATTCAGAATCACCAGGCGAAAAACCTAAGGCTCTTGATTCTGTATGCCTCCGAGAGCTGCGTCTCGAGAAAGCATCCCAAAATAATCTTCTGCTATTCCTTCTTGCCTCACGACTGTTTATTTCAGCAGAATTAGTTGGTAAAATATTTGAGGATATACTCACAACGTCCACCTGCAGTAGGTTGACATCTTGTCTGTTATGTTCCCTTTCTGATACTAGAAAACCTACATGTGAAGGTGTTACCTCCTGAATGGTATCATCTCTTGGCAAATGAGTGTCCATGGGTGAATCAGAAACAAAAGAGGAACCAAAATCAGAATTAGAGAAATCAACTTCTTCGGAGACATTATTTTCAACTGAAAGTTCATCTAACAAGAGCCCTCCAAGACCATGAGAATATACATTGCCTGTACTGTTGAACCGTTGACCAATTTGAGATAAAGCCCCATTCATGTTGTAATTTATGGTGTTCATAGCATTCGTACTCGACATTTCATTCAAAGAAACACAATCTGCAGATAGTTGATCTACATAGGAAGTACTTGCAGTTTCAATACCTCTAGAATGAGCAGTAGATTGATAAGAAGGAATCAACTCCCTACTCTCAGACAAAAATTTCCCTCTATTGCCTCGCTCAACATTGCTCCCACCATCTTCTGGAGCAGAATTCCCATTAGCAGCAAACCATCTTCTAGACGAAACCAGACTTTCACTTTTGCTGCTAACCAGATCATCCCCATTGCCCATTGACAAATCCGATTTTTTCCTCAGGAATTTGAACTGCTCTTGATGTCCATGTTCTGCAGAATTTACCAGTAATTCAGCTGGATAATCTTCCATCTACAGAAAACAAATGACAATGCATAGAATTAACACCTAAGATACCTATCCCTGTTGGGAAACACATTGTGCATAAGAACAGGATGCTTAATGACATTTATCAGATATGCATTAGCCCATTCTGATCGCATAAAACAGAATAAATCACAGATAACCTGAGAATAAAACCAGAGACGTCCCAAGACAAAATTATCTATTATGTTTTCCACCATAGTTGCTTCAATTGTACGTCCTAACGTGAACTAAGAATTCAGATGAAAAAGGAGACAGCTCAATTAGCAGACTAAACTAAGTTCAAAAGAGCTCATTATTTAATATATTGCAGACTCGCATACATCGGAATGAAAAAATCATAGCCTGGCTGTCCATGTAATTTGGAAATACCATCTTGCTGAGACATTGTTAAGCAAGGAGTCTATGATATCAACAAAAGGACCTATTGCAGTAATGGTAAATTACTAGCTTATGATCAAACTAAATCAGAACCATATTCGGTTTCAGAAGGCATAAATGTCACTTTTTCCCGAACTTGCCTCATCTCAACAGTTCAAATATAAGAATCCTAGAAAATCTCATCAGATTAATCAACCCAGTTTAAGGCATAAGCATGTTACCAGCAGAAAGGATGTTACACATATTTAAATCTTTGATTCAGGAAGTTCGATATCCCTCTTCTAAAATTGAGCTCACTTCATAGGAAATAAACAACTGTTATGGGTTTGGTAATATCTCAATAAAATTTAACGCCAACTCCCGTTATACAGAATTAAGCTTCAATTACATTCAATCGACTCAATGATTTCTTAACTACTTCAAACACCTAGAGATAAACCCCAGCCACATTTCTTGGGCCTAACATAATGCTCTGAACATCTTTTCCATTAATCCAAGCTTCAATACTTGAAAGGAAAAAGATATCAGCACTGATCCTCAAAATTCTTTTCATGCAAAAGCACATCATTCAAAAATGACAGTTGGAGCAATTAATAACTTTCAAATTCAGATATACAATCTTCAGGAAAATGCACATCATGCACACATAGTCCACAACTAAATCCTTAACCATTTCAAACACCTGGGATTCATCTCTTTCCCGTATCATTTTATTGGGACAAAACACAATTCAATGACAATCTTTGTCTTGTTTTCAAACTTCCATTAGTTGAAAGACGAAAAACTGATTTCGTCACATAATCAACATCCATCACGCAAAATCCCATCATTCAAAATTTCCCCGAACCATATATTGGTAAAAAATAAGGAATAAAGCAAACAAGAAAAACACAATTCAGGGGAAGACCACTAAAGCACAAAACCGAAGACCACAAGAATTAAAAAAAAAAAAAAAAAAGGTCGATCTGTTGCAAAAAAAATAAAAAAAAAAAAAAAAAAGGTCGATCTGTTGACTCCCATTTACAACACCACCATACCTCGCGAGATGATGAGGAGGCACCACACACGAGGAGCGAGGAGATAGCCCGCCTCAGCCTTGGCCGAGGGCGTTGTTCTTGGGGCCGAGAACGGCCTGACCTCGTCCGGCTGATGCCCGAACCCATCTGATGATTCTTCTCTTTTTCCCTTCTCCTAACAGAGAGGACGAAAAAGGGGTATCAAAAAAAGAGAAGAAAATACGGATTCCTATGCGCGCATACACCAACCCTTTGTATGCAATGGTGGGGAATGAAGATGAAGAGAAATGGTGGTCATAATAATGGAGGGCTGTGTGTGTGTGTGTTTGCGTTGCGTGAAGACAACACGGCTGAAAGGTGAGAGGTCTGTGGACTCAATTTCGAGTTTTCAAATCTTATTTATAGTTTCATCATTTATTGGACACTAATCCTTTCTCATATATCTTAATTACATATTATTACATTATAAATCATTACCAATTTTTTATTATATAATTTATTTTTTTTATATATTTAGTCTTTTTTTTTGTCGAATTTAGTTTTTAATATTTTATATTTGGTCTTTTATAACAAATTTAGTCATGTATTAATAACAGGACTGAAAATGTAATTTCATCTTAGATCAATATAAAAAAAATTGCAAATACGTCAATTCAATCAAGAAATTCACAGTACAACAAAATAACATTACAATAAACTCACATGAGACAAATAATTCACTACGATAAAATTATATTAAGTGAGATAAATACCCAAACGTCCGGTCAATTCGAATCCATGACCTCAAACTTATTCATGAAACCTCAGCCCTGACCATTAAGCTAAAACATTATCAATACACAAAAACTATATAAAAGATCAAAATAACAATAAATTCAAATATATGTGTATTTTATATGAAATTATTATTTTTGTTAAATTGTTAAAAAAATATAAAATAGATATATATATATATATATACTTGTTTGTTTGTGTTTTCTTTTTCAGTTTAAGTGAAAAAATATATTTTTAATCTCATGTAGATTTTAGTATAAAATGAGAATATGCTGGGATTACGAAAATTGTATTTTATATTAAACTGTAGTGTTAAATTAATATATTTTTAATAAAAATATATATAAACAAACATATTTATCAATTGCTGTCTCAAAAATTAAAAATATTTTACAGTGTATGAAAAAAATTAATTTAAGATAACGAGTAACACTGAAATAAATGTATAATTTAAATTTTGCCGTGTATTTCTTTAGTATAAGATAATATTTTTAATTTGTTTATAGTTAATATTTTCGTAAAATAATAGGAGGTCTGTTTTTTAAAGACGTGTATTATTTACTGGATATAATATGGGATATGTATTTTTTTATTAGATTCTTACTATATATTTATATAAGTGAAAGTATTTTCTTAGTTATTCCTCCTAATTATTTTGATTAAATTATGTTGTTTTCATTTGATTTGAGATTGGACCTAAAATTAGATGGATTACCAGTGAGAGAAGAAGGTTAGAGAGAGAGAGAGAGAATATAGGATGTTGTTTTTAGTACCATGTCTTGATGTGACTATGTTATCTCATTATTGATTATTATATTATATAGATTTATTGACATTAGTGTAATAATATAAGTAGAAAATTTGATTAATTACACTTAAATCTTCCTTAATTAAAATCATCCTTTTGTCCAAAAAAAAAAAAATTATACTGGCACCTTCTTTTAAAATTCTTTATTTACATTTGATCCCTTTCTATTTGAGGGAAAAGAAGATATTGACATCAACAAAAGAAAGTATATAAATTTTTAATTTTACTTCTCATTTAATATTTTTATGTATATTTTTATTCTTATAAAGGGATAAATGTAATATATGAATTTAGTGAAATTAACATCATTATATTTTTTCCTATAAGTATATTAATATTACATAGAAATATTAAATGGGAGGTAAATTAAAAATTTATGTAATTTGTTGATGTCAATATTTTTTATTCAAACCCTAATGAAATGAGGTTAGATGTAAACAGTGAATTTCAGAGAAGATATAAGTATAATTTCATATTCTCACAAGAGGTTTAAGTCTAATTAACTCTAGAAAATATTACTAAAAGACCCTTAATATATAGTTTTAATATTTGAAAAAATTCATAGAATACCAACTATTAATTCCAAAAGATCAAATTTCTAGTACTTTTACAAGTTTGCCTAAATTTTTTTTTGGCAAATAGGGGTCGGGATACAATTTCTTATCAACGTTCTTTTGAAATAGGGTGTGCATTGGATAGCTATTCAAAAAGCACTCGTCAACTTTTAACTTTTAAAAAACTATTGTCAGGATGTTTTTGAAAGTACTATTTCACTAGGTATCTCGTCATGGGAGTTTACATCTCTCTCCATGGGAGTTTGTTTCTAACTAAAACTCTTTTCATGCTCCATCCTCGGTAACTCTTTACATCGATGGTGGCGTCGGTTAGGTATTTTGCACTAGGCTTACGAGGATTTACTGTTGTCCAGCAAGGAACGTTCTCATTTTGATATTGAGTATCGCAGCGGAAGATCCTAGTTTTCTTTGTTTTCTTTCCCGGTGTCCTAGGGTTAGGGTTATGTCTCATTTTCCCGTGGTTTGTCACCCATTTGTTTTTCTCCTACATGTCGAGTCTTCTCTTTTTCTTTTGCAATTTAGGTTTAGGTTCAAGTCAGTAGTTTTCATTACGTAGTTAGTTTTCATCGGTTCCCGTTCTTTAGATTGTTTTTTTTCTTTTTCGTCTTTGTTTAATTCTTTATTGCCTCTTTTTTTGGTGTGTTTGGTTTTGGTCAGATTTGCATATCCAAATACGATTGCTGACCCCAAGTTCTTAGTGCTTGTGACCAAGGGCTTTGCTCGTCTGTGTGTCTCTCTTATCTTGCTCTCATGGGAACAGGGATACAAATCTGATGAGGTTTAAGTCAACACTAAGTCTGACAGAGGAAGCGGCAAAATTGGTACTGCCAGGGGGTTATGAGAGAATAAGTTAGAGGATCATAAACTCTTCGTGAGAGGAAGGTTGCTCTTAAACCTTCCTTTTAATTTCAATGTGTTATGCTGATCAATTAAGGGGGTAATCATGCCAATGAAAAGAATGGAGATTAGATAATTTCAACAAGGTCACTTCCTGTTACGTTTTAATCATGTGATAGATAGGAATAGAGCATCGGAGAGATGCCCATAGAGTTTCGATAAAAATATACTGATTCTCAACAGCCTCAAGCAAGAGGAAAACCCAATGCAGGTGGACCTAAATTGGTGCTAGTTCTTCGTACATATACATGACTTGCCCATCCGAAAGATGAATGTAGGGGTTGCAACACAGATTGGAAACCATATTGGTAAATTTAAGGATATGGACATGAACGCTAGGGGGTGTCCGTGGGGACACAGTCTTTGTATTCCTGTGGCGATTGGCATTAATAGTCCGTTGAAACGTGAAGTAAGGCTTAGGATAACTATGGGCAAGGAGCATTGGTGACCCTCACTTACGAGAGACTTCTGAATTTCTGCTACCTATGTGATCAGCTTCGGTATATTGGTAAGTATTGTGAACTACTGTTCTCGGAGGGTTTTTTAGACCTGGGGGATAATATACCATATGGATTGTGGCTTCATATCCTAACCCCCATCCAGGGTCGATCTACAATCTCTCGAAGGAGATGTTCTATCCTAGGACTTACGAAGGTGACGATGCAGGATACAGGGGATAAGCAGGGAAAGGATATTTTTGGGGGTTTCCACGCGTCTACTTGTGGTGGCAACTATGTTCCATAGGGGGAGTGATAGCAAGAAGGTGGTTGAGAACCAGCCACCTATGCAAGGGTATAGTGCACTTTCGAATTTAGAGAAAAATGAAATGTGTGATAGGTAGTGGAAGAGGTCGAGGGTGTGCTGGAAGTTGAGGCTGGTTATAAAGGTGATCACTAGAAGGAATTAGGTGTCAAATGTTAGCTTAGGGGCGAGCAGGAGCTAGAGTTGCCCAACTTTCCGGCAACATTGAAGGATGGCTTCCAAGATGCTCATTTCATGCAGGTTGAGGTTGTTCTTCTAGGGGTTGATAGGATTTTTGACCGTATGGGGTAAGAGGTATTGAGTGTTAATCTAGTTGAGGTTCTCCTCCAATTTTCAACTCAGAACCGGATGCCTCGACTGAGGGGATTGAAAGCAGGGTCAACGAAGGGCGACTAGCTCTCTTGCTACGAAGAGGGGTCTTGAGATTAATATTATCGATTAGAAAGGGGCCTCGATTCGACTTAGTAAAACAACGTAGACAACTCATTGACGGAGAGTTAGTTCTATATAGGCGGAGAATGCGACACACTCACCGAAAGCCGCGAGACTCTTAGCTTGGAACTATTAGGGGTTGGAGTCGTCTTAGATAGTTCGGACGCTCAAAGGGTTGGTTAAACTCCACAACCCCACCTTAGTCTTTTTCTTCAAGACTAAGTGCAAATAAAAGAAATATGATAATGCGAAAGCAAGATTAAATTACTTCAGGTTTGGGTTGGAATCTAGAGGAAAATGAGGAGGTTTGTGTTGCTATGGAGGAAAGATGTTGAGGTTTGGATTCAAATAGTCTTGAACAACCATATCTATGTTACGATGTTCGTTCTTGGAGAACTGAAGGGATGGAGTCTCACAGGTTTTTATGGGTTCCCGGATGTAGCAAGCAGAAAGGAATCATGGAGTCTCTTGTGGCGGTTGAAGATTGCCTCAATTACACCTTGGCTCTACATAGAGGACTTTAATGAGGTGTTTGCCCAACATGAGAAACAGTGTTAGTTCCCTCGGCAATTGTGGCAGATCGAGGACTTTTGAAGGTGCCTTAGGAGTGCGATTTCCATGGGCTTTGTTGGCTTGGTTTTTGCATGGTGCAACATGAGAGAATTCCTAGCTACAAGTTTGTGCCCCTATGGGTCGTGCATGTTGTAGTCTGGATTAGATGTCTTTATCTCTAGTGACAAGAGTGGCTCACGAACATGTAGTTAGCGCAGACCATTGTGTTGTATTGTGGACTTGGAATAAACAGTTAGGGGACCTAAGAAGCGGTTACGGACGAGTGTGGGCAATGTTATGCGACGAGTGAAGTAGTTGGATTGGGAGATTTTCTGATTTGCAAGAAGGACCGCTGACAGTAGCCTCTAACACGACAGTTCAGGTGCAACGAGTTGATTTGGAGCTCTTGATAGCAAATAAGGAGCTATTTTGGCAGCAACGTGCGAGAGCTAGGTGGCTTCGAGAAGAGGATAGAAACATGACCTATTTCAAGCAAACAATGAAAAGAAAATGCAATTAAACAACAGTCCGATGAGGGTGGAGTTCTTAAGGAAGGAGAGAAGGAAATTGAATGAATTATAGTTTCATGCTATAGTGAGATTTTTTGGTCCGAAAAACCCGATGTCAGTAAGATAAACAAGACACTTGCATGCTTGGAACCTAAGGTCACTAGCTTTAACCATATGCTCTATGAATGAGGAGTTTCTTGGGTCGTTCTCTGCAAAGTCAAACTAGCCTTAAACCATATGCATCCTTTGAAGTCCCCTGGTCCGAATGGTATGTCTCTTTCCTTTTATCAGAATTTCTAGAATATCATCGGTGTTGATGTCATGTTCTTGTGTTCTTCACATTCTTAATACTCGTTAGCTTGAACCTCAACTTAAATCCACTCGTGTCATCCTCATTCCCAAGTGCCCTAACCTATAGAGTGTTTCACAATTCCGTCCCATTAGTCTCTACAATGTTATATATAATATTGCGTCAAAAATGATTGCAAATCATATAAAACTTTTCCTACATAATATTTCTGACTATCAGTCTACTTTCATTTCGGGTCGACTAATTACAGATAATGTGCTTATTGCTTTCGAATTAAATCACTATCCCGTAATATGACCTTGATTCATCAAAGCCCTTTTGCCTTGGCCTGGCCTGGTCGCCCTACGTAGCTAGCCCTTCAAAAGCCAAAAATCTCGTCGTAGTTTGGCTACTTATCTTCAGTAGGGGCCTTTAGTCTTTTAATTACAATAGGACTGGGAGAGAGGACCTTTCCCTAGTATGAGAGGATCGAGATAGTACTCAGGGTCCACGGGTCATGTGTCTTTGAAGGTGGATATTTGTAAGGCCTATGATCTAGTAGAAATAGATTTTTCTTGAGAGAGTTTTACTTACATTAGGATTTCATTCATCTTTTGTATCCCTTATCATGAGATGTGTGTCGTCGGTGTCTTACTCTTTTCTGCTTAATGGGAAACAGTTTGGGTACTTATGATCGAAATGAGGTTTTCGTTAATGGAATTCTTTATTCCCCTATTTGTTTCTCTTTTATGCAGAGGTTTTCAAGGTCTTGTCCGCTAAGTCGTGCAGAGGTGGGGGTTGAAGTTACCCGGCATGCGCCAAGAGTTTCCCACCTCCTATTTGCGTACGAATACTGATTTTTTGTTAAGTAATGGGGAAGGTAATGCAGGGCATCCACGAGATTCTCCCGTGCTTGAAAGTGGCATTAGGGCTCAAGGTGAATTTGCAGAAATCAGCTGTTGTCTTCAGCAAGAATGTGCCCTCGACTGTTCGGCTGGAGCTTGTCAATCCTATTACAACGGGGCATTCTAAAAGGGAGGTTTTTTGCTGACGTCAAGTAGCGAGTTTAGAGAAAGTTGCGAGGAGGATGGTTCTATTGAAAGGACTATCCAAGTGTTGCTGACTTATATTTGGGCTACTTTCGAATCCCAGACTCGTTGTTGGTGGAGATTGAGGACATGATGGCCTCCTTCTTCCAGCACGATGAGGCAACGAAGAAGGTCCATTGGGTGGCATGGGGAAAGCTATGTAAGGAAAAGGAGTTGGGTAGTCTCGAGTTCCATCCATTGAAGGAGCAAAAATCTCCCACTTCTTACAAAGTAAGCCTGGAGAGGTATCACGCCCCCACTCTCTCCATCATTGCATTCTGCGCGAGAAATACTTTCCCGATCATAGTTCCTCGAAGTTCGAATGGAGCTTCCTTATCGTTCGCCTAGCGATGTTTGCTTAGGACAAGAGAGCTGTTGGCAGCGGGTGTGAGATGGCGTATCAAAGACGGTTTAACAATGTTCATTTCTCAAGATCCTTGGTATCCTTGCTGAGGATTCTTATCACATGAGACAGACAATGAGATAAGGATCTCATTAGGGGGAGTTCCACCAAGTTGATGCAGCTTGCATTTTGTCAATCCATTTGAGCTTTAAAGAGGAGAATAACAAGCTGTGTAAAAACTGGAATTGAAAGTATAGAGAAAGGTGTAGAAATCATCACTGAAAAATGGAGATCAAATTCTTGGAAAGACTGTATAATTTGTAGAAGATATTTCAGCTCTGTTTCTTGCATCTTGTGAAGGAAGTTGTATACAAGTGTTCATATAGAACTTCAAGTTCTAACTGTCATAACTGTCGCGCTTGCTACTAATAAAAACGTTACCACAAAAAATAACACATGCGATTTCTATTATGCTGCTGCAACTAATAAAGTCGCATATTCTACTAATAAAGACGCGAATCCCCTTTTACGTTTCTTCATCACATTTGTAAGTCTGTTGCTCATTTGAAGAAGAAGTTCATACTCTGCAGCAATGTTGTGTTCTTCTTGGTGCATTCATGCCCTCCTCAAGTAAAGCTTGTTGAGATAATAACAAGATTCAACTTGGAGATAAGAAACATGAATCTTGGCCCTGGTAAGGTTTTAGTAAACACATTTGTCGGTTGAACTTTGGAGGAAATATGCATAGGATTAATGAATCCCTGTTTGTATTTTTCTCTTACCAAGTGACAATCAATCTCAATATGCTTGGTTCTTTCATGGAAAACCGGATTAGTCATGATGCACAATGCAGCCTGGTTGTCACAGTAAAACTTGATAGGTGTAGAGGGATGATTATAAAATCCTGTAGCAAGTTAAAAGTCCATATGAGTTCACATGTGGTTGTCCCCATACTCCTATATTCTACTTCAACTGACGATCTTGACACGATTTTTTGCTTTATAGTTTTCCAGGAAATTAATGATCCTCCCCGAAATTATACAATATCCAATAAGTGATTTCCTTAAGTCCTTACAACTTGCCCAATCTGCATCGCAGAATGCCTTAAGTTCAAAGCTGTCATTTGTGTTGAGTTGCAGTCTCTATTCATGGTTCCTTTGAAATATGTAACTAGGTGAAGTGTTGCATTCCAGTGTGCTTTACATGGGAATTTCATGTATTGGCTTAGTTGTTGTGTCCCATGACAAATATCCGGCCTGGTAATCTTCCTACTAATCTCCTGAAACTTTCAGGATTTTTCAGCTGTTCTTCTGTGAGCTGCTGAGTTTTATTCCCATAGGTAAAGGTGTACTTGTTGCCTTTGCTTCTGATAGCCCAACATCATCAATTATGTCCTTGATATACTTTGTTTGAGATAAGACAATGCCCGTTTTTTGACCTACAAATTTCAACACCAAGGAAAATCTGGCTTCTCCTAGATTTTTTATAGTAAATAGATTATGCAGGTAATTTTTTATTTCAAAGATAGTATTTTCACATGGTCCTGCTAACAAAACATCATCTACATAAACTAGTAGACAAAAGAAACCTTTATCAGTTTGTTTAGTAAATAGACAATGGTCAAGGTTAGATTGATTGAAGCCATATTCATATTTCTCTAATTATAAAGTGAATTCTTGATTCCATTGCCTAGAGGCTTGCTTAAGACCATACAAATATTTTTTTAACTTACAAACATGATCTTTAGGGATAGAATAACCCTCAGGGGGTGGTATGTAAATTTCTTCATCTAAAAATCCATGTAAGAATACATTATTAATATCTAGTTGATGTAAGTGCCAATGATAATTTGCAGCTAAAGCAAGTAGGGTTCTAATTGTGACTGCCTTAGCCACGGGTGAAAAGCTATCTAGATAATTTACCCCTTATATTTGGTTGTATCCCTTGGCCACAAGCCTAGCTTTATATCTATCTATAGTCCCATCTTGTTTAAGTTTTAACTTGTATACCCATTTACATCCTATAGCTCTTTTTCCTTTGGGAAATACAGTAATCTCCCATGTTTGATTATATTCTAAGGCCTTAATCTCAGTATTCATTGCATCAACCTATTCTCTTGTTTTAATGGCTTCATTGAAATTTTTAGGCTCTGCAGGGTTATTAGCAGCAGTAAGAAGACATTTATGCAGGTAAGGAGAATATAAAACAGTAGGTATATCAGTTTCTATTTGTACATGAGTGCATACATAATCATTGAACTTAATAGGTCTGTTAGTGTGTCTATTTGATCTTTTGGGAACAGGTAAATGGTCAGCCTCATTTTCTTGTATTTCATTAGTATTAATATCAGTGTCTGTTTCTTGTTGATAGTCCTCATGATAGTTTAAGTCATTATCAGACAATATGTTAGGCAAAGAGCAGCTAATGGGATCAGTAGAATGATTAGCAAAAGGAAAAATATTCTCATTAAAAATAACATCTTTAGATACTATCATAATCCTTTTATTAAGATCATAGACTTTATAACCCTTTTAATTAGGAACATATCCAAGGAAAACACATTTTATACCTCTTAAATCAAGCTTAGACTTGTGTGGTTGATTATTAGCTGCAAAACACATACATCCAAAAGTTCTGAATAATGAATAATCTACAGGTTTGTTGAATAGGACTTCATAAGGAGTTTTCTATTTTAATATAGGAGTAGGTGTTCTATTTATTAAGAAGGTGGATGTTAGAATAGCTTCTGTCCAAACCATCTTAGGTAAATTAGCTTAAAACATTAGATATCTTGCCACTTGTATTAGGTGTTTATGCTTTCTTTCAACTACACCATTTTGTTGTGGAGTGTAAGTGCAAGTAGTTTGGTGGATTATTCCTTCTTCCTTGAAATTTTTTTGGCATTTTTCACTTAAGAATTCAGGTCCATTATCACTCCTAATTGTTTTGATTCTTTTATTAAATTGTGTAAGAATCATCTTATGAAAATTCTTTAGCAATTCTAGAGCTTGTGACTTATAATGCATAAGGTATGTCCATGTAGATCTACTACAGTCATCCACAATAGTTAACATATGAGTGCATCTAGATATTGAATATTCATTATAGCCGCCCATAGGTCAATATGTAAAAGACCAAAACATTCCTCTAAAAAAGAAGTGCTTAAAGAGAAAGGCAGCCTCTGTAGTTTTGCCTGTGGCAAATTTCATAAGATGTAGCATGTTCTTTGTCATTTTTTACTAGACCAGTGTGGATCAATACATTGTGAGATAAGTGGCCTAGCCTCTTATGCCAAGTTTCTACAGAAATATGCGAGGCATTAAGTCCAAAAGTACTGAAGCTACACATAATATCCTTAATAATTTTGCTGTCAAAGGATTGTTTATTCAAAATGAAAAGTTTTCCTATAAGGAGGGCCATTGCAATAGTATCCTTAGTCTTGTGGTCCTGCATCACACAATAAGAGTCAAGAAATTCAAATTTAATGTTTGATGATGCACAAAGACTACAGATAGATAACAGATTGAAATGTAAACTTGGGACATATAAGATGTTCTTCAAGATTAGTTTATCATTAAGCTTCATGTCCCCTACACATATAACTTTATGTTCTGTTCCATCAGCAAGATGGATATATTTATTACCTATTTCAGTTCTTTTATTGGTTAGTAATAGATCATTATTGCACATGTGAGTGGTGGTGCCACTGTCTATTATCCAAGAAATTTCAAAATTGAGGGTAAGATGTTCAGTATTTTTACTTGAGTAATCAATGTAGTTTCCATCAGTGAGTGCTAGTGTTTGAGGTCTGAATCCACCTAGAATCTTGTGCAATTCAGATTTCAGGACTTCAGCTATTGCCTTCTTATCAATCATCCTGTTAGTTTTCTTCCTTTATCTCTATGACCGCAGCAGCTTTGTTGATTTCAGTAGCATTCTTCTTTCTTTGTTCCATTAAGTTCTTGTAGCAGTCAGGGTACCCATGGATCTTAAAACATACTTCCTTGAGGTGCCTTATCTTGCCACACTCCTTGCATACTTGTGACCTCTTGTCAACAAAGTTTCTCTTCTTCTGAAAAGTTCTTGAAATTCTTGTTTCTTATAAGCTTGCATCGCCACATTTTGTGATGTATATTGAGGCTCTGTATTTACTTCTTTCTGTTTTTCAATTCTAAGTACCACGGAAAAGACTTTGCTTACATTAAGATAGGGCTCCATCATAAGAATTTGACTCCTCACATGGTTGTAGGAGTCATTCAGCCCCATTAGGAACTGCATAAGCTGGTCTGAGCTCTTGATATCTGCATTTTCCCTTGCTGCAGTACACGTGCAATTTGGAGTAGGTGTAATGCAGGCTAATTCGTCCCATAGCCTTTTTAATTTTGAAAAATATGTGGAAAGATTCGAAGAACTTTGTGACAATGATGCAAGTTCCCTCTTTAGCCCATACTCCATTGGACCATTGCTTTGTCCAAATCTGTTTTCAAGTTCACTCCATAGTTCTCTTGATGTTTTTGTGTGCATGAAGCTCTCCACTATATCTCTTGAAATAGAATTCAAGGTCCACGAGGTAACCATACTGTCTGTCTTAATCCACTGCTCGAATTCCTTTGTATTTCTTTTTGGTATTTCTGCATCTTTTCTTATGAAACTCATCTTCGTTTTGGCTATCAAAGCCAATTTTATTGATCTGCTCCATGATAAAAAATTTGAGCCGTCCAAAAGGGTAGTGACTAAACTTAATCCAGGATTGTCACTGGGATGCAGCTTGAGGGTATCAAGATCATCTGCCATTCTTGAATTTCTTTATGAATCTTGTAATCAAGATAAAAGCGTAGCAGATTTTCTTTGTTTGAACTAATCAGAGACCATCAAAGATGGCTCTAGTACCATGTAAAAACTAGAATTGAAAGGATAGAGAAAGGTGTAGAAATCATCACTGAAAAATGGAGATCAAATTCTTGAAAAAACTGTATAATTTGCAGAAGATATTTCAGCTCTGTTTCTTGCTTCTTGTGAAGGAAGTTGTATACAAGTGTGTATATAGAACTTCAAGTTCTAATTGCCATAACTGTCGCGCTTGCCACTAATAAAAACGTTACAGCAAAAAATAACACATGCGATTTCTATTCTGCTATTGCAACTAATAAAGTTGCATATTCTACTAATAAAGGCGCGAATCCCGTTTTACGTTTCTTCATCACATTTAAGTTTGTTGCTCGTTTGAAAAGAAGTTCATACTCTGTAGCAATGTTGTGTTCTTCTTGATGCATTTTAACAAGCTGGTTTGGCATTTTGACAAAAGGGGCAAGCTTATTGAATGACGACTCCCTTGGCTGGTCCAGGGTCTTGGTCAACGAGCTACGAAAATTTACCTCAAGGGGCCACATCCTGGAACTTCATTGGGCGCTGCAATCCCTCTGAAAATATAGTTGTTCGCATTGCGTTGCTGCAAAAACCCTTCCGACTGTTTCTAACTTGAGAAGCGGGGGATCTGTGAGTTATTCGAGCTGCAGGGAGGAGGCTAAGGACATGGTTCATGCTTTACTCTCATGCCCTTTTGTGCGGCTCATTTGGGCACTTGCGAATATTCTAGTGGCGAGTATTGAGCTTTGGTTTCGGACCGCATATAGTGGCTTGGACAGATAGGATTTTGAGCTTTTCCTTGTGGTGTGCTGGGCATTGTGGGTGAGTCGTAATAGGAAGCTTTTCGATGGAACACTTCCCAGGCACACGAAATAATAGCTATTGCCTGATGAGTTTTTTGGGTGCTATCTAGGCAGGTGATGATCTTAGGTGTATAGGAAGCTAGTAGGTAGTGTTTGGTTTCAACTTTAAATAATTGATTATAAAAGAAATTATTCTATTTTAATTTATTTTATAATAATTGATTTTGTAAATTAATTATGGCTGGCCAAAAGTTTCGAATATTAAATTTCACAAAAAGCAGTTTATTATGTTTGAACAATCAACAGAAATGCCTCCAAAAGCGATTTCAATATAGGTTGTCAAACATCCTTATCAACTTAGACAAAGCCCGATTATAATTAATTTGCAAAAAATTAATTTTGAATAATTACTTTTTAGAGAAAAAAAGTGATTATGACCTTTGGATGGTAATTTCATAAAGTGATTATAAAACTACATATTGTAATTAAATTTCAAAGTTAACTCATTCTTAAATTTAATGAACAAATTAAGATGGATCGGAACGACTCATTAGATAAAAAGTAATTGCGATGGGGTTAAAATTACAAATGGTAACTTTCCTCGTAATATGGTTTAATTGAATTTAATTCCAAAAGTGATTATTGGAATATGTGCCAAAAGATTACGGAATTCGAATTGTACTAAAAACATAGATTTTACCTGTTCAATCACAAGATCGAACAAACACTTAATAAAATTTCAAAAGTAATTTTTTCAGATTACATTAATTTAATCAATATATCAATATATTAAGAACAATAAACAACAAATTACAACAGCTCTCGACTCAATTAATATATCAATATGATTGTATTTAATTACATTAACTCATTTTAAAATCAAGATAACTGTAAATAAATTACAATAACTTACATAAAATGAGATAAATACACAATACTTTCAGTGGGACTCGAATCAATAACATCGAATTTCTTCATGGGACGAAGGGAACTCAGCCTTAGCTTCAATTCTTAGGCTAAGACATCATCCGTAAAATTTCAAAAGTGATTCTTTAAAATAGCACTATTGAGCCCATATATATTGAGTTTGAGTTTGATGGCCCATAGGCATTTCTTAAAGCCCAAAGGGCCCATTTATTTAATGGGCTGGGAGAATACTGAAGTCCCATGCTAAGACAAATCAAGGCCCTACTGAATAGAAGGTTTATGGGCCTGCACAGAGAATTCCAACAACACTCATCCATTATCTCGACCTAACCATTTCTATCCAATTAGTTGGAATAATGAATTGGAAATTTTCAATCTTTCTCTCTAGACAATCACAACAACATAATAAAAGATAAATTACAATTATCTCCTCTAAAATTTGATATAATTACGAATACTTGATAAATAAAAAATAATTACGGTTACCCCTAGATGGCGATGGGGAAATTATTACTTACCGTTGTTGAATATTTTAAAGAAAAAAAAATATAAAAAAATGTAAAAAAAAATGAGGGCGAGTAAAGTAAATAATTCATAGGGTATACCAGTCTATAAAGATATTTTAGAAAATTGTAAGAAATATATAATATTATAATTTATAATTCAAAAGGATATTTTGATTAGTTCACCAAAATAATTTGGATGAAAAATCCCTAATAGAGACTAGAAGAATGATCAGCTAGTTATTAAACAAACTATTTAAATAAGAAATGTATTTATAAATTTTAAAATAATATGAAAGTACTTATAATTATATCAAATCTAGTAGAAGAAATTATAATTTACTTTAAAATAAAATCAAAAGCACAAAATCAGAAGCCCAAATATAACCAATGGTTTTCTTTTTAAAGTTTATGATCAAATTAATATTATAAATAGGGAAATTTACCCCTAAAAACTTAGATATCGAAAAGATGGTATACTTAAAAGTAAAAGGGTCTATTATGACAAATAATTTTTTGTTGTTGATTTTGTATCCATTACAAAACTATATATCCATTCATTAGTCAAATTAGAACTACACAAAACAGTTTGTTTATGACGGAATTGAGATGGATTTTTTTTATATTCATCTCAATAAAATAATTGTGACAGATTTTGTGATGATTGTAGATTTATAGTAATAAACTCAGTCATAAAATGTTGTGATGTAAAAGTGCATCTTTCTCAAATTCTGCAACCACCTCAAAGTTTCGTCCCAAAATCTATGTGTAACGAAATCAAAAAATCATTTTGCGATGAATAATTATAAAACTTTTGAATTCAATTGTGGCACGGATTCTGTGACATACATGTACCGTCACACAATAGTCAATAATTTTTCGGATGAAGTTTTGATTACTATATAATTCAAATTCGTCTCAAATTTGTCAAAAAAGCACAACACATTTTGGGACAAACTTGGGGTGGCTATTTTGTGAATACTGTAAATTCATCACAAAAATTGTGACTTATTTTGGGACGGATTTGCAATGAATCTTGTTGTTCATATTTGTTCACATAATTCATAAATTGAGATAAATAATAAATTTTGAAAATATTTTGATCAATTTATAAACAGCAGCAAATCAAAAATTGTAATATAAAGTACAATAAATTGTAAATGTAGTGCATACAACTAATTGGTTAATAATGTGTCCATCAAAATAATTTAGTTTAGGACATCACATTAGTTCACTTAATTAGTCAAAGAAATAAACTATCTAATCTAGGTCCGTTGCCTCTTGATCATTATCAAGTGGCTCTATTGGGCCGGCAACTGGGTCGATCGAAGAGTCGATTGGAATGTTGTATGAGGCATCCCCATACGTTGCATTATGATGCTCATCATTATGGGTATGATTCAATGAGTATTTTCAAAGTAGGGTAAGGGTAAAGGTAAGGTATGTGGAATCATTACGAGTATTTACTGGGAATATGCATGAATAGAGTAATATCCATCTATTTACAAATGGAAACTAAAGACCCATTACATAGGATTCTTTTGTTTCATTTTATTTTGGTTGATTTCTCTTTTTTATAGGTAATTTCTGAGTGAGGGCAAAAAGGCATATTCGTTGGGTTCTGTCAAATTTGAACGAAGTTCATCAGTGAAAAGAGGGTTTATGTAGTTTGACAATAACAAGAAGAAATATATAAATTCTCATAGTTATTGATGCCCCCAAAATATTTTCCTAAAGCTCAAGGTAAAGAAGTGGTTCCCCACTCAGTCAACCCAGCAAATCCAAGCCCTATTGGTATAGAAACAAGAGGTATTGAATCTATTTTTTTGTTATCACATGAGATTAACATGACAAGATGTTGACAATCTACACTTATTCAGTTGGTGTTTTGTTCTCTTACGACTTATTTTCATTGGATGTTGCTTCAAGGGCTGTTTTTGCTCATGCCTCAGAGTTGGGTTTTTACTTTACAAATTCAATATTTTTTATGAGGAGACATTGCCTTTTTGATAAGGGGATGCCTCAAAGGATACTTCATGTCCCATAGTCGGTCTTTTACCAACTTCAGAGAGATGTAAAGGTTCCGAGGCAACATTAGTGACGGGATCTCAATGAAGTTTCATCTATGGGATTTAGGGGCAATAGTGACTTTTGCCTATAGAGCAATGATGATTTTTGTCTCTAGGGTCCTCTTGAAACTTCAGGAATCTCTACGTCTACATTAATTTGGTTTGTTAGGACTACGACAAGAAAACTAACTTCATTACTTAAATTCGTAATACAATATATTAGAGAAAATCAAAAGGGGAGAAGGATATGTTGAGCTAGTACTCGAGTTTTCTTTTATTACAAGTGAATAGCCAAAAAATAATTTTTTCCACTATGTGAACTTAGGGTCACTCTTTGTGGCTTGTTGATCTTTTTGAGGTCATGAGATGACTCCTATTGTGGGATAATTATCATGAGGTGTTGGTACATTCGTCCCACGGTCAAATTGACGTCCTTGTGGATAGTGGTTGATATATTCCTTCAAATGTCCCTGCTGGATCAATTTTTCTATCTCATTCTTCAAGTGATGGCATTCCTCCGTCGTGTGCCCCTGTCCTGATGAAAACGACAATACTTATCGAATTTGAGTCTCTTGGGTTTTCTTTCATCTTTATCGGCCATTGACTGATTATCCCTTGTTGTTTCTCCACAACTAATATCTCCCCCTAGATACATTCAAGGGGAGGTAGTGCACGAACCCCGTCGGAGGTAAATGTTTGCGCTCTTCCTTCTTTCTCAATTTTTTTTCCTTTTCTTGACCTTTCATCTTAACAGCAAGGGAAGTGTCTGAAACGGTAGACTCCTCGATTCTAATATATTTTTGTGATCGCATGAACAAGTCTTCTAGAGAGCTAGGGGATTTTTCAACTATAGATTCTTTGAATCTTCCTTGTAGCAAATTGTTTTGAATTATGTTGGCCAATAACTCGTGATTGACATGTGGCACCTCGTGTACTGCCTCTACAAACCTTTGAACGTAATCTCTTAACGACTCATTTTCTCTCTGGCGAATGGTGAACAAATATACGGCCGTTTTTGGGACTTTCTTGTTCATAGAGAAGTGATGCGGAAAACGTTGAGTCAACTGCTCGAGACTGGAGATAGTTCCAATCAGCAGTTGGTTGAACCACGCTAAAGCATGTTTGGAGAGCATAGTGCGGAAGACCATGCAATAGGCGGTGTCACTCAAGTCGTACCAATCAATTTTAGCATAAAATTTGTCTAAGTGTTTTTGCGGGTCCCCTGTTCCACCGTATTCTGATAGATTTGATACTTTGACGCCTTTTGGAAGTGCTTCGGCTAAAATTGCAGGGGAGAAACGGCTTCGTCAAGGAGGAGCGACGACCCATGGCAAATAAGGATCCTCGGCTTCTTAGGCAATGGGGGAGCTGATGATTCTTGATTGCGGGGGTTTTGATCTTGGGTCTGTGCAACCTCAGGTCTAAAGATTCTGTTGTTCACTTCCTCCCACCTTTACTCCTCCTCTTCAGGAGCCGAGAATAATTTTCGACTTCTGCGAGGGGAAGGAGGGGGCGGGTTCACGAGTTGTTTTGCTACAAATTGCGCCATGGCTTGTGTCGTTGCTCGAGTAGAAGCATTGCGAATCAAGGCCAACGAAGTCTCTTGTGTTAGCTGGATTATCGATTCTTGGGATGGAACTTCTTGGGGGGGGGGGTGTTCTCCCGAGGGGTGTGGGCGAAGATTGTCGACGTGATGAAGGGATCTCTCTATTGAGGAAACTTCTTCATGAGGTAGGGGGATTACCTGCTGGAGCCGCGACTATTCGCGAGGCGAGTCTTGCTCTACCCTATTCACTTGAGCTTCGAGGATCACATCCAAATTATGGACGTCACGAGCCCAAGACCTAGTTTGCATACTCAGTCTTGAGGCAAATTTTCCCACAGACGACGCTAATGATGTAGTTCTGATTTTAGCGAAAGGATGAAATGGAAATTTAGCGTAAAATACGATTGCACACTAGGTGAAATCAATACCTATTTTGAGAGAGTTTTTTTATACGTATGAGAGGTCAAATCAATGAATTGTAGTTGCCTCTAAAAAATTATAGTTTTGGTATTTATAGTGGGTTGAAAATTATATACTGTGGTAGGGTGTATGTATTTACTGTATTGCTTATATTATAAATTACTTTTTTGCCCTTATGAATAAAAGGTGTAAGACCAACATATACATCATCCACATTCGAAAAATGAAGGTTGCAGTTGATCTTTGATGATGATATATAGAGTTGGGGTTTGTGAAAGTTAGAACTAACTCTCACATATCTGACATAGGAAAATCTTTGGAGAAAGAATTTTCTTATATAAAGTTCAAAGTTCAATTTGTGTTTGAAGTGATATTAGAGATGTGAGTGAACTTGTGGAAACTCCACATGCACGCCGCCTACCAATGGTTCGGCCTGGCTCTAGGTGTTAGGGCCAATGTCTTAGTATATATCTTTTTTCAGCAAAAATATTTGAATTTTAAAATTAAAATGTGTTGTAACAACATAAATATTTTTGACACTTTATTTATAACTGCCAAAATGTCTAGTTGTTACTGATTATACATTTGTAATTGTAAAAACGTTACAAACATTTTTGGTAGTTACATCACATCATTAATGCTCTTCAATACCACTGCCTCCTTCAGCCCTATAAATAGAGCTTACTTATTCATTTCAAAAGATAAACACCAACCCAACAACACAACAAAAATTTTCTTCCCCTTTCTTCCAATTATAGTTTTAGGTTTTTCTTAAGTATCAACGACTAAGTGTTATTTGAGGTGAGTTTTAGTAGAGTGAATAAGTTGAAATTTTGAAACTATCTTATCCTGGAAGAAGTAATGTTGCACTCGGTGCACAATTTGGAAGGGGTGTCTAATTTCTTCAAGGTAAGGAGATTTTAAATCTGTGATTTGGTTGAACAAGGATTATTACGATACAATTCTTATTGGATAAGTTCACAATTCCATTTCTGTAAACAACATATCTAACTGTGCTTCGTATTTGTGTTCAAAATGGTTTATTTGCTTCGCAAATTGTTTAATGTTACAAAACTGTAAAATTTAGTTCTATTCAAATTGCGATTCTCATTTTTCAAAACATTGCCTTGGCTATTATTTCCAATCTTGAAAACATTAGACTGTTTTGAAAAATAAAATCTATTAATATCATAATCGTTTTTCAAATCTATTTTGGATATTTAAACTTGATTTTGTAAACTTTTGAGTGTCCTGGAAATTAAAATGGCCGACAATGTCCCTGTGTTGTTTCTATCTCCTTTGTGGTTACGCTAAAGGTAGACTTATCCGGTCTTTTGTATAAGTTTTTAGGCTAGTTCTTCAATGTTGGCAACAACGAATGAAGATTTAATTGATGATGAAAGGGCTTTTGACGATAATTCAAATTACAAAACCTGAACCAACCAACACTATCCCAGAACTGGCAAGATTGCGCAGTGGACTAAGCGTGATCAAATAGGACGAGGAGCTAATTTGTTAGCATTGTCAAATACTTCTTTGATGTCTATTATTTGGACTCTTACATTGCAAATCTTTATTCGATGAGTTGGACAAGAAATATAATATTGAAGAGCAATGGCTCGAGAAGTATTCTGTTCGCAAGTTCTTGAAGTATTAGATGGTCGAGGGAAAGCCTGTAACTGAACAGACTCATGAGATAATTAACCTGAAACATGCTTTGTCTGATGCTAACATGAAGCTTCCTAAGAAGTTTCTGGTCATGTCAATAGTTGACAAATTTCAGTCTTTGAAAATTTGGGGATGACACTAAAATATTAGAAAGAAAAGTCGTCTCTAGATGATTTTATGATAGCAATTAGTATTGAAGAGGAACATTTGAATCAAACACATAAGATGACTGTAAAGAGTACTAACCTCGGGCTAATTTAATTGATGGGGAAAAAAAGTGAATCATGTAAATACGAATTGTAAAAAATCGGTAGGCAGGACAGTTAGAACAAAGAAACCAAGAGCAAACAAACCATATTGGAACTGTGGACAGGTTCGATACTAGGCCAAGAATTGTCTTTTTAAAAAGGCTACAATTAGGCAGGAAACTATCAATATTTTCATGGTAGGATTTCAAGATGCTAGCATCTCAGGAGCAACTAAAGAGTATGCCTCTATACAACTAGAAATCCTAACAATTTATGAATCATTTGATTAGTTGATTGACACCAGAGCTAATATGTACGTTTGTGTTGATAAATCAATGGAAGAGTAGTGAGCATGGGCAACCCCAGTACTACTGAGTACTTTGGATAGGAAGAATGGAAATGAAGTTTCTTTCAGGGCGCGTTCTATCTCTAAGAAGGGTGAACAATGTCTTCACTATTAGGAGGAACATCGATAGTGGTTCTGTGTTAGTTAGTGAGGGTTTTTAGCTTAACTTCAAGTTTGATAAAGTTTTAATTTTGCAATTTGGTATAGGCTATTTAGTTGATGACTTTTTTAAAATTCATGTTGATAATTATAAAATTCAAGTTTCTGGTTTTATTTCGTTGAATATTGAATCATCTTCTATATGACAAAATAGATTAGGTCATTTAAATCTAGGTTTAGTTAAATGTATGATGAACCTCAATTTAATACCTAGTTATAATATTGAGCGAGGACACAAATGTCTTGTATGTGTGGAAGCCAGACAAGTAAGAAAATCGCATTACTTAGAAATACTTGAATTACTTCACCCAAATATTTGTGAGTTCAATTGAGTTATAACTAGGGATCATAAAAGATATTTTATCACCTTTATAGATGATTGCAGTAGATACTGTTGTGCCTACCTCATTAGAAGCAAAGATGGATCCTAGGAAAAATTCATTTTGTTTAAAAATTAAGTAGAAACCAAATTTGGTAAGAAACTTAAAAGACTAAAGGCGATAGGGAAGGGGAATATAAATCAAGTGAATCTAGTGAATATTGCTAAAGTTTTAGATTATTCATGAAGAAACGCCTCGTATTCACCATCCTCAAATGGAATAGCAAAAACTGAAGAATAGAATATTTAAGGACATGATCAACATCTGTTAATCACCTCGGGGTCACCCAAGTATTTGTGGCGGAGAGGCTTTGAATCAACTTGTTATATTTTGAATAAAGTCCCTCTGAAATACAATACGAGTACTCTTTTCGAATTATGAAAAGATTGAAAACCAAGCATAAAATACTTTCACTTGTGCAGGTGCCTTTCAAAAGTCCTAGTCCCTGAATACATTAAAAAGAAGTTAGGCTCTAAGACTGTTAGCGCTTTGTTTCTTGGCTATGTAGAAACAAGCTATACTTTTTAGTTATTAATAAAAAATTCTGGGTATAGAGGTTAACACAATAGTGGAATTCCATGATGATACGTTCTTAGAGGAAGTGTTTCCGATGAAATTGGAAATACCTTAAAGTGTGTCTTTAGATTTTTCACTAACCTCCGCTTCAATTCCTGATCATGTGGAAAAAATGACAAATGTGGGAGTTGGTCTTAGTAGTTTGAGTCAAACTTGTAAGGAGTTAGACGAACCTAGAGGAAGTAAACGAGCTAGAATCGTTAAGGATTTTGAAAGTGACTTTGTCACTTATAATATCTAGGACGATCTTGTCACCTTAGACTTCGTTTGAAGGCAACTAGTGGAAAGTAACCATCAAAAGTGAGATGGATTCCGTAATCTCTAATGGGATATGAAAATTGACCGATCTCTCTTCAGGATGTAATACTATAGGTTGTAAGTGGATATTAAAAAAGAAATTGACCTATGATGGGACCATAGACAAGTTTAAAGTCAGATTGATAGTTAAGGGGTTTAAACAAAAGGAGAGAGTAGATTATTTTAATAATTATTCCCTAGTAGCTCGCTTGACTACTATCTGGGTGCTTATTACACTCGCTTCGATGTATAACCTCCCAATTCATCAAATGGATGTTAAAATTGCATCCTTGTACGGTGAACTTGAGAGGAAATATACATAGATCACTCGGAGGAATTTGCAGCTCATGGAAATAAGCCAAAAGTTTATAAACTTGTTAAATCGTTTTATAGTCTAAAACAAGCTCCACAACAGTGGTATGAAAATTTTGATAAAATTATTTTATTTTCTCGCTTCAACGTTAATGAGAATGACAAGTGTATTTATTGTAAAGCTAAAAGAGAAAATCGTATAATTCTTTGCCAGTACATAGATGGGATTTTGTTAATAGAATGTAACTTAGAACTAATCATCGAAGCCAATTCATTTTTGCAAAATAAATTTGAGATGAAGGATATGGGTGAGGTAAATATAATCATCAAGTTGATTCGGTTGACTGATGGAATAGCAATTTCTTGATCTCATTATGTTGAGAAGATTATTGAAAATTTTGGCTATAAAGATTGTAGAACTGCAAACATAATTCGGTGGCTCTTTTCAAGAATGAAAGTGGTGTGCCGATTTTTCAGCTAAGGTATTCATAAATCATTGGACGTTTGCAAACGGCTTGAGACTAGATATATCTTTTTCAATCTCAAAGCTTGCTAGATATACTAATTGTCCTTATAGAACTCATTGGCAAGCTTTGGATAGGGTACTTAAGTAGTTTAAGGGCACAACATCATTAACCATACATTATGGTAGAATCCTGCTATTCTTGAGGGTATAGTGATGTTAGCTGGATAACCCAAATTTTGGTAGCAATGGGTGAATAGGATATGTATTTACCCTAGGTGGGGAAATTTTTCTTGGAAATATGCAAAACGAACTTTGATAACACGATTTACTTTTGAAGCCGAGATTATGTGCGTTGGACAACAAAGGGACAAAGGTAGAATGGTTGTATGGGTTATTGGTACAACTTCCCATTGTAAACCAACCTCTTCCACCTATTGCAATACATTGTAATAGTCACACTAGAATTGCAAAGACAAAGAACCGTAAGTTCAACCACAAGAACAAAAGACACATCCAAGTTAAACTCAGATTTATAAGGGAGTTGGTGTCAGACAGAGTAATAGGCATTGATTTTTTGGTAACAAAAAACAATGTGGCTGATCTTTTGACGAAAGGACTTGATAGGTCTTTAGTGCAAAAAACCAGATTTGGGATGGCTAAGAACCCAACAGTGATGTATCCAAGATAGCAACCCAATTTTCTAAATGGAGAATCCATGAAAAAGGTTAGTATTAACAAGTCGTAGGGTATATCAGAGCACCTAAATTTAAACTGATACTTTGTATTTGACGTCTATTCCCTGAATTTTGGAAGGTGCTGTAAACTGTTACTATTGTAAGAGTTCAACTTTGAAGAGGTCGAGTCTTTTAGACGAGAAACAATTAGGCATCCTTAGAGATGCCCAACTAAGTGAATGTAGTTGCTTGGCTGCAACTAAGGAATGAGTTTTTTTGAAAGCATTCATGAAATAGGATCAGGACACTCAGCTTATAGTGTCACTTTAAAATCAACACATCACCAATAGCTTGTTGTCATTAACTAATGCTGTCGCAACCGCGGGCTCAAATTCAATGCTTAGTTCCATTTGTCCCGTTTGTAGTCGAAGTCAGATGACTTAGATAATAATTCAAACCGAAGGTATCACTATTAAAAAAGCAAGTTACAATAGATTGAGTAAAATCCAAAATCCATGGATTTATGGTGGATTATTGTAATTAGCATTGTAAAATGCTAATCTAAAACAACAAATTAATCTAATAAGGTGGATGTCAAATTAATGTGATGGTACAAATTAACAAATGTTTATTAATGGAAGGATCAAAGTTGATGGAACTTTTAAATTTGAGGGACTAAATTTGATGAGGAGGAAACATGAGGGATTAAATCTGGATAAGTGGTATACTTGAGGTACCAAAAGTGATATTTATCCCATAACAACACAATAAAAGTTCTCTCCCTCTCTTCCAATTTAGGTTTTGGATTTTTGTTTAAGTATTTTGGCGACTGAGGACTATTTGAGGTGAGTTTCAACAGAGTGTAGAAATTGAAATTCTGATTTTATTTTATCCTAAAAGAAGTGACACTGTACTTGGTACATAACTTGGAATGGGGTGTCTAATTTCTTCAAGGCAAGTAAATTTTAAGTATATGATTTGTTGAATAAGAATTGTTACGATTATAATTCTTATCAGATAAGTACACATTTTCATTTTTGTAAATAACATATCTAACTATCTTTCGTATTTGTATTCTAAACTGTTTATTTGCTTTGCGAACTGTTTAATCTTACAAAATCGTAAAATTTGATTCTATTCAAATTGTGATTCTCGTTTTTCAAAACATTGCCTTGGTTATTCCAACAACTAATTCATGAATCTCGCTCTATTTCTCTATAAATAAAGGTCTTTTTGCAATCAAAAGCTAACTTTTAATCAATTGCAGTCAACACACTTTATTTTTTTTAGTAAATGTAAATTTCATTAAATAGGAAAAAAGTACAAGAGTATAGTACAATTATGAATCATTATGAAGCTTCACCCCCGAGAGGTCAAGGGATCTGCCATAAACGATATAGACCACATGAGCTAACAGAAAATGGTAGTTCAATACTAATAATCCACTGTCTAACATCATCAAGAATAGTATTAGAAAGAGTACGTGCATCACGACGCACGTTCTCAAATCGGCGCCGATATCGCTCCATCCAAATTTGATAGACCAGAGAAGCAAGTAATGCTCTGTAAGCTGAATTAATAACATGTTTCCCTCTCCATCTTGTTCATGCCCATGTAACATCTGTAGACCAAGAACAGTTAGGCCAAGGAACCCGATATGACGCCGAATCTCTGCCAAGTAGTGCCGAGAATAGTGATATCGAAAGAATAGGTGGCTGCGCTTTCAGAGAATCATCATCACACAAGATAGAGATGCCCAAGTGAGAAAGCCACGGCTTGTCCAATGTGGACAGCCAGTCGAGGATAACCAACCAAAGCACAAAGGTGTGTCTTGGAATTTTGAAGGGTCCCAAGAGTATTGAAGACCATCCTACCGTGGGCCTTGGTGGGGATAAAATGCGAACCAATGAAGATACAGTTGGTGGGCCTGTACTTGCACGCCACAAAATTTGGTTTGAGACACCATGCACGACTGGTAGCTGATGTAGAATCTCCACGCTCCACCTGGATATAGTGATGATCGGCTAACACCATTGCCCATCCATGATAACCGAGTTAAAAGCAGCGCTAGGCAGTGTATTAGTAAGGGTAGACCCCCTCGGAATAACAAAATAAGTGGGCCCAGGCTATGCTATGGATCATGCCATAGAAAGAATCAAGCACCATCATCAATCTGATACTCGATAAGAGGTTTTAGAAAAGGACGGAGGCGAAAAAGCTTGCTCCAACCCCATGAACCCCCCATGTTCAACGACTATCCATATGGAATTCTCACTTAACCGAACACGAAAAATCCATTTCCACCCATATGGAAGTCCGATCACATCGAATAAGATCACACAATCGTTTGCATATCAAAGCACAGTTAAAAGTGACAACATCCCAAAGTCCTTGCCCCCCTTCAAGAACCAACCGACATACATCCACCCAAGCAACCTTAGCGTAGCCACTAGTGGTCGTTCCCTTCCATAGAAAACCACAGAGACATTTCTAAATTTCTTGTATAATGCCCTTGGGGAGTATGAATGCAGAAATACAATAAACACTCAACGTCGTAAGAACAGATTTGATGATCTGGAGTCGCCCATCATATGACAGAACTAGCCCTCCCAACCGTTGATACGCTTCTCAATTTTCAGCAGCATAGGGTGACAGCCGGCAATTGTCAAGCGTGACGCTTTCAGTGGTATTCCCAAATATTTCATTGGTAGGTGCCCTTGTTCGAATGCAAGTACATCAAGTAGTTGCTCCCGATACCTTTGCGCCGATCGGGAAATAATTAGGTGACTCTTCTGCTCACTAACTCGAAGGCCAGATAATGTAGCAAAGTGGTCCAATCCCTGCTTAAATACACCAACAGATGCCACATCCACTTTGCAAAATAATAGAAGGTCATTAGCAAAGCCCAACTGAAATAGTCGTAATGATTCACATTTCCAGTGGTATGCGAATCGCAAGTCCTACTCAATTAATTGGTTAAGGATCAAGTTCAGTACCTCCATGACCAATAAGGGGACAGTGGATCACCCTACCACAAGCCCTTTGCTCCCGCAAAGAACCCATGCTGACCATTAAGTAACACTGAAAAAGCCGTGGTAGTGAGAAACTCATCAATCCACTGGATAAAGAGGGGCGAAAATCCAAACATCCAGAGCACGACTGTTAGAAAATCCTATTCAACAGTATCATATGCCTTAGGCAGATCTACCTTCAAAGCATACCTTGGTGGAATCCGCTTCTGATTATACCCGTGAATAGTTTCTAGGTTAGCAGAATATTGTCCCCAATAGAGCGACCAGGAATAAAAGCACTTTGGGAGGGGCTAATAATCTTATCCAACACATTACTCAGTCGTTGTACGAGTATTTTTGTGATAGCCTTGTAGAGAATATTACAGCACAAAATCGGATGAAAATCAACAACAAGAGTGGGGTTGTGTACCTTGGGGATGAGAGCAAGTAGCGTAGTATTCACTTGCTTTAAGAGTTTCCCCATGGCAAAGAATTGAAGGATCGCCTGAGTAACTTCCTTGCCTATAACTGACCATGCCGCATTGTAGAATCCTGAAGAATAACCATCAGGGCCCGACGCCTTATCCTCCGCAATATCAAAGATGGCATTTTAACTTCATCAGGGGTTACCAGCTTGGTGAGTTTGCAGCCATCCTCCTCAATAACTAGATATCTCGCCCATAGACGGAGATAGCCTAAATCCATGTGCTTGGTGCATCGTTCCCCTCCCATGAGAGTTTGATAATAAAACATAAATTCTTGAACCACCTCCTCTTGATTCATGTACGTGTGCCCCTGCGCATTATTAATTTGAAAAATGCATTTGGCGACGCGCCGTGTGCTATTTTGCGAAAGAACACCCGAGAATATTGATCCCCTCCTTTGAGCCATTGTAGTTTGGCCCCTTGTTGCAGCATGACTTGCTCAAGTCTCGTGGCTTTAGCGAGCACCAACCCAGCAACAGTAAAGACTATTATGTCTATCCATGCTCACCAACCTTTGAGCAGTAGCAAGGAATTACTTGGCAAGCTTGACATTGAGTGACAGGTCTCCCTTATTCCCCGTTGTTGGTGAAAAATAGGTTTCAAAGCTTTCAACTTTCGCGTGATTGCTAACATAGGTATGCCAACAATATGGTGCCTGCAGACACTCCGTACACTAGGAATATAATTTGGTGGGAGCGCAAGGTAATTATCAAATTGGAACATACCTCTAAAGTGTTGTTGAGTATCTCCTAGCATAACGAGAGGTGAATGATCAGACGTCCGAGGTGAAAGGCAATAGTAAAATGAATGTAGCCACTGCTCAATCCACTTATCATTCACGAGCATCCGGTCTAGTCGCTTCCATAAGCTCCGTGCATCAGTACTGCAATTATGCCAAATAAGCTGCTCCCCCTGCATGGGAAAGGAGAGAAGGCCTGTATTCGTGATATACTCATTAAACCGCTCCATGGCCAAACGAATATCCCCAGAAACACCACAAACCTCACTAAAATCACGGACAACATTAAAATCCCCGCCCACAAGCTAACATTCATCAACACACTGAACCGCCAACAGTCGCAGAGCATGCCATAATTCACGTCGGGTGTTAATGTTGTTAGCACCATAAGCCACAGTGACATAAATGTCTCTCATGCAATGACCGCACACTGCCATAATTCATGTTGGGTGTTAGTGTCTTTAGCACCATAGGCCACAGAGACATAAATGGTCTCATGCAATGACCGTATACTTACTCGACAGTGCACGTACTGAACCCCCACATCCACAATAGAAACATCCATGAAATTATCATCCCAAGCAATCCAAATGCAATTGCCTGAGCTTGCATTATCCATAAACCATTTCCATCTAGGTAGGATAGCTAATTGCACACGAGTAGTATTATTAGTGTGAACACGTGTTTCAATGAGACCCAAAAAATGTAATCTGAATTCCGCAACTAGGCCAATAACCGCTAGTTGGTGGTCCCGTCTATTCAGGTCACGTACATTCCAAAGAACCATATTCATCACGTCACCATGGTATGAGGGCTTCATGGCTTAGGACCCCATGTGGAACACTCTGTATAATCAATGTCAGTGCATAGGAGATCAAACAAGTTAAACAGGACCAACTCCTTACCCTTATCTGTCGAAGACCGTGGCTGAGTGACCTCCTGTTGAGGTTGAGGTGGTTCATCAGAGTTAACCACCTCTGAGCGCCTAGTTTCCTCTTTTTTCAATTGAACATATACCGCAACCGATGGTTTAGTAGGAGGTTTGGAGTTCGGGCATGTCGCCGTTTTATAATCCATGCTGTTACATGTATTGCACTGGGGTGGAACCCATTCATATTCCACATCTACACGACACGGTCGTTCACCACCTTCTCTCATTGGCATCATTAGAATAATATGATCAGGCAGGCGGGACGAGATATCTATCATGACACATACACGAGCGAAATTCAGTCTCGTACATGCCTTCATAATAGCATCCTGGTATAGTGGCCGACCAATGCCACTAACTACCACAATGAGCCCCTCATCCGTCCAAAACTGCACTAGTAACTGTCCGAGCTTAATCCAAATGGGCACCTATGTGTGCTTGTGCTTTCGTAATACCATTCCAGGTTCCCAATGCTGCAGCCTCAGCACACTTTTACTCTCGAGAAACAATAAGGCTATGAGTTTCTAACGCATTCTCCGCAGTTTACAAGTTTATTGAAACTTTCATTTTTATATTCAAATGCTCCATTTCAACTATCTCAACATATCTTACGTATTTCAAGATTTCTCATTTTAGTTCATTTCATTCAGTTACTAACTTAAACATTGGAGCCCTAATATCTATTTTTCAGGTTAGCCCCCTTTAATCTTATGACTTTCACGAAGATCCTCGACTGTTCTGGTGTTATTGGACCTCCGTACACATCAATTATAGAGACAACCGGTGTAATTACCCAATAAAAATTGATCCCTCACAAACGAAAGATTTTCAGTTTCAATTCCACGAACGTAAGTATGTGGTTTACTTCTCTCATAGTTTCTTGTTATTTATTTTCGTTAAACATTTCAATTAAGTTAAAAATTTTAATATACTAAATCAATCATTCAGATTAAGTATATTGAATGATATAACTTCAAAAGTGGAGACAAAATTACCCATTTGACATCAACAAATAGAGCATCACGTTTAGCGGTGCACCGTGCTGTGATGTTGGGTCACATCTGAATTTGACCCAATTGTTGGAGCAGTGAACCCCCAGATGTCAGGATAGGCTGCATTAAATTTCAATGTCTGGAAACGATACGAACATGGTTGTCTAAAATCAAAACCCACAGCCTCCATCGGAGTTCTTATCATGTAATACAAAGACAAGACATACCCATTCAAAGATACACCAAATCCTCACATTAAATACGTATGTATGTATATATATACACTTCTAACTCTCTCAGATCATGTGTTCTACCTCATCGCATTAATACATGCAGGTGGTGCAGAAACTTGACCTTTAATGGCAACAATTTTGTATCCTAAAATTGGATCCACTTACATGTTATTTTATTGGGTTGATTACAATTAGATTCCATTTGAAAAATATTTGCATTTTATTTGAATATTTTTTGTTTATAATTATACTCCTTTCGTTATGATTTGTATGAAAAATGCTCATTTTAAAAACTAGACATATTATCAATAATTTGTATGAAATAGTGACTACAATTAGAAGTTTATATATATATATATTTTGTTGATACAAAAGGGTACAATTGTAAACGAAGAATTCTTAAAAAGGGTGCAAGAGTAATTTTTTTTAAAAAAAATATAATTTTATATTTTTAGAAGAGCCTATTAATTACAATTAACCCTACTTTATAATACTATGAGATGTATTATGAGAAGGTTATAGCCAAGGGCGAAGGAAAGCCCCGTCGAGCCCTAGCGGACGATAGGGCTTGGCCTCAGTCTAGGAATATTACCATATTAAGTTATAGATTTAAACTTGTCTTGTTCATCATAAAAAGATAATAATCAAAATTCCCAATAATATATTTAAAATAATTTCTAGAATCAAGATATTAATTTATTACTTTTAGTCTCTCTCCATTAGTTAAAACTCATAGTTCCCACTCAGCGAAGAAAAAAGTTTGCTCGATCTTGTAGTTTCCTCAACACCAAGTTATAATATTTCCAAAATTTTTCTTGCTTTTATGTTTTCTGTTACTGATTTTTAATTTATATATTTCAATTTTAGACCAACTTGTTTGTTTCTTTTCATAAATTTGTAATTTGGTAAATTATATTTTGCTATCCGAATTATACCCATTTTTATACTTTATCATTATTTTTTTTGATCAATTTACCATCTCAATTTTGTGAAATCTGCATTTTGTCAGACCATTTTTTAATTGATTAGTATGTTGGAAATGCATTACATTTGTACATATATAAAAAATATCACACCAGATAACCCTTAAATGTCACATGTTTATTGCATGCAATGTTTTTTTGGAAAAAGAACTTGGTTAAAAAATAGTTATAAATAGCAAAGTCCAAAATGTTATAAAGTTGAGATGGTAGATTGACAGAAAAAAAACGTTTAGATGCCAAAGTATAAAAACGGTCATAATTCGAATGAAAAAATGTAATTAACCCTTTTATTTATTAGATAAAATAAATTTTAGTTTTTCTAAATTATTTTTTCGGGTTTTTTAGAGATAGCACCTAAAAAAATGTGCGAATTATTCAATATTTTAAATTAATTGTTCAGTATTTTATTCGGTAACCTTTTATTTAAATCTCTCAGGCCAAATAAGTAAGCTTAGATATAAAAATTGATCATGATTTGTCTTTTTTGAAATTTATGATTATATAAATGTAAGTTTCAATTTTCAAGAAATGAATATTCTAGTAAGAGACCGAAAAATTTGTTACTCGATCGTAAATTTTAACCCACCCCTCAAGTTGAAGTAATAGTTATAAGAATTAAATATTGTACTTATATATTATATGTATTTAATTTGCAATCATTATCATAATAATTTAAATATTTTTATGAATTTAATATCATTATATAAATTTTGATAAAAAAAAAATTGGTCTATTTAGATATCTCTTTTAGACGAGTTGTTAGTTATTAACTTTTTGGATGCACCCGATGAATAAATATGTTATTATTGTTTACCTTTTCTTTTTTTCCGGAAAATGAATTATATATCACCACCAAGTGATGAAAGAAAATTAATTGTTAAATGATTGGTTTGAATTTGATGTTGATGAGGAAAATTATTAAATTACCTAAATACCCCTGCTATTTTAAAGCATTTATATCCTTACAGTTGACTATTTTGACCATTTTTGACCAGGGAATGAATGATGGCCCTAGGATTGTGATGACGTGGCAGCATCTCAATGGGGACATGTGTCGCTCTCCTAAACGGTACCGTACGGCTATAAATAGCCTCATTTATGATTACTCAAATTACGTTTTATCTCATCTTTACCTCCATTTTGTGATCTCGTTCAATCTCATTTTTATCTTTGCGACCCTACTTTTCTAACTTAAGTATCGGAGGGCCATCGCCGAGGGCTACTCGACTAGTCTCACGTTTGTTTTGTTATCAGAATCCACTAACAGGTAGTTCGAAAGAAGGATTTAGCGACCCAACATTGCGATCCGACCCCTCGATCCGATCCTGATTTCGCGCGACCTACGTCAGATGTAATTAACAGGTGTTGTTTGTGATAAGGAGATGAAAAATTTTAATTTTTTTTAATATTTTAAAATAATAAAGCATGGTTTCGACATGATTATTGATATATATTTGATCAAACAGAAGGATAATTAGTAGAACGAAGGCTGCTGAAATTTGGCTGCGAGGAATCAGTGATGGAGCAAATACTCTTAACAGACATGTGCTGTTGTTTCTTTCACATTTTTCTGTCTGAACTGATAGAATGTTTATTCATTTTCACTTTCTCTCAATAAAAATAAAAATAAATTACATCGATATTTTTTAAGTTATGTTTAATTACTCAAATATTTAAGTCTTGCTCGATACAAAATTATAAACATATTTCTGGAGGGGTGCCGATATATATAATTTTTGAAGGGTGTTTTTGTAAGATTTTGTCTGGAGATTGTCTCCATATAAATTAATTACAATTTTAAAGGATGTATTTTATAGTTTTTCAAAAGATGTGGGTAATTAAATCTAACTTGGGGGTGACACTTTTGGTCCTCTCTGATTTCATATTTGCAATTGAAGGATGTAATTGAAAAAGAGTTAATTATACGGGGATCAGGTGTAAACGGAGAATTTTCCACGGAGTATAAGTGTAAATTCAAGTATTCTTTGAAAAAAAATATATAATTTTACATTTTTAGAAGGGGCCTAAGTGCAATTAACTCAAAAACAAGTAAACACATGTTGTCCAAATGCCACTAAAAGATACTAAATTTTCCATAAATTAGCACGTGCAAAACATGTGACCCCATTTAATTTGAGGATTTTTAATCTTTTAGCCAATTTTACTGATGTAGCTCTAGTGATACTATTTTGTTTTAATTTCATAAAACTTGAAAGGAATATCTGATCTCACTTATAGAGTATTCTCTTTTGATTTTCTCCAATTCTCAAATTTGAAAGCGTGTAGGTATAAGTCGCGATTAATTTGATTTGTTGATGGATGAATACTTAAAAATGGTAAATTATAATATTAACGCTCTCTAAAGTTAAGTATAGCCATACAAACATCTTATTTCCTTAGTAAAATTATAAGTACAATCCCTGATTGGTGTTAGTGTAACATACACTAGAAGATGTTTGTGCAAAAATTTCACCACTAATAAATAGGGACATATTTGGGAAAAATCTTTTTTTCGGTCCGGTTAAAAAATATTATTTTTATTTTTGGCACCACAATTATGGCAAGTGTTGCTTTCGGTACCAACACACAGAATACGCCTTTTTGGTCCCAAGTTAACGACAGATGCCATGTCCGTTAACAGTCGTTAACTCTTATTGACTCATGTGATATTGTTTTTGCCAAAACCTATCCTAGCTGGGTAGGGGGACTTTTGGGGTCCCCTCCCATCTCAATAACTAAGCATAAGTTGGAGAAGTACAACACATTTTCAAAACATGGAAATGGGAAGTACTACTCCCTTTACAAGATTTCAAGCCTAAGGAATGCTAAAAAGTAAAAATAATTACAACTCAGGGTGGATCCCAAACAAGCCTTGGTGAAACTTGCATCATCGTGAAGTTCAAAAAAAGTTCTAAAGAAAGACTAACTCCATCTTTGACCAGCCCAACATAGTCGCCGAAAGCTTATAAGCCAGGGAAAGCAACCTGAATTACGTAGGACTTGCCCAAAAACTGTTGCTGCAAGATCAAAAAGGACTTTCGATGCACCAAAATTCTACTCATTAAAGTCATCGTCTTGAGGAGCGGGGTTGGAACAGGACCTTAGTGAACTTCGTATTTGCATCTTACGAAAGGTGGAGTTTTGTCTCTTACTTGACGGAGCCCCTCTTCTGTTAAAGCGAGAAGTCATTGCATCATCCTCTCCAAAGGAAGAGTTTCTCTTATGTCTTCCCTGGATGTGCGTATCTTCGAAAATTATTTTTTGAAGATGTTCTTCCTCCACTCCATCAATAATAGAGTCTTTCTCCGTATTACCCAAAAGATCAAACCTATTTTCACGATAGAAACCCTCTTCATTTCCATGCACCTTTTCAAATAGGTTGTTCTCATCGACCCTCTTCTTTTCGTCCTCTTGAACCCCTTCTGCCTCATCATTTAGTCCACTTTCCTCACCACATTTATTCATCCCAATAGAATCTCGTATTCTGCCATCTCATTCTCAAGAATCAAATTTTGTTTATTAATTGGTTGAGTAACATCATCGATCCCAAACTACTTAATTTCATTGCAATTTTCAACAATAATGTTCACTTTTTTCTTTTTCTTCAAACAAGGATCTAATATCAGCATCACATGTCTCACCAGACTCCTCATAACTTTGACCAAACAATTCACAAACATCAAGATCAACACAATTATCAATTTTCCATCTAGAGTTGGTTGAGCAATACTTAAAATTTTTTCAAGATTACTCCCCATCACAGGTTCCTTATGTGTCTATCGGCTTATGTGACTTTGACTTCAAAAGTCCTGTTTAATAGTCCAAAAAAGAAAAAATCCCGTACTTCTTTGGTACCATTAAAATAGAAAAAATATTTTGACCAACTTTGGTCACAAACAATAAGAACTTTTTTTTATTTTTTACAAAAATGAAAATGTTAGAAAAATTTATTTTAATATATAATCAATAGTTCTAAAATTATAATTATTTTTATATCAGATAATCTAGGATCTATCTTACTATTTTTAAAATTAAATTATTATTTGGTATATTAATATTTGAACACAAATTATAAAAAGTAAAATTTATTTTTTGAATAAAAGTATTAGATAGCTTTTTATTAAATAATAAATTAATTTTTAAATTATAACTATTTATATTCGAAATAAATTGTAGAAATAAAAAATAATTATAAAAAGTTATACCAAAATTGACATTCGCAACAATTGTAGTACCAAAAACAAAAATGGCATTTTCTAACGTGACAAAAAATTTTTTTTACTCAAATATACTTGTAATTACAATTAATCTAAAAAAAGATATACTTATAATTTTATAAAAATTATGAGCATCAAGTATAATTACTCATCCAGTGAGGACACGAAGAGGTCGAGCCATCTCTAAACTAAGTTACTCTAGAGAGCTCCAACCAGGTTTCAGATCATCAATATCCTCAGTATAAATTAGGACGTGATTTCATTAATATTCCAAAACTTTTTTCAAAATTCAATATATGCTTACATCTGGAGCATACTTTTCATGATTTATTACTAATAGTACGTTAATGTCGGATTAGTTTTTCTATTTAAAATACTATTGTATTTTTTATTTTATTTAATATATACACGTCATGTATATAATTAAAAATTATACCATTTATTTTATTTAAAAGTATTTGTATCATAATAATAACCTAAATTCTATGAACATCATATTGTATATCCTCCAAAGAAAAAAGAAAAAAAACACCTTATCCTATGTAAAAAATCTTCCGAGCTAGTCTCGAAACCTAAAAAAAACAAAAAAAAAAAAGGAAATTCGACAGCCTTATGTTTTTGCTGTCCCAACAAGCTTTACATGTTCAACCCCTCCTTTTAATACATAGATTTCATCAAATATTTCTCAATTGTGTATGGGAGGTTTTCTTCTTGCCTGAGAATAGTCCATCCCAGCTATGTCCAAAGTATCTGGATAGTTGTCCGGGTTGGGTTGTCGTTGCTCGGTTACAGCCGACAAATTTCGAGAGAGATTTTTGTCTTTCTTCGCTAATTTTTTGTTGGCTGAAAAACCCTCCGTCTTCGTATGAGCCTTATCTTTGTCATTCTGTACACGAATATCATGTAAGAAAACAAGAAGGGTGAGTTCAAAACTTGAAACATAAGCTAAAAATCGTTGTTTATGTTTTTTTTTTAGTACAAAAACGTTGTTTATGTTTTGAAATTATGTAAAAGTTGTAATTTGGTACCAACCTTTGCAGTGGTGGGAGTGGTGGAAATAGAGGCCATAATTAGTTTTCTAATCCTTCCTGCACACAGACATATAATTATAAATATATGATTATTGAGATAATATGTGATGTGGGATTTTTTAATATATATGCAGAAAAGTTGTTTGTTTTTCGCTTCTTCAATAATATTTGAAAAAAACATTGAAAAACAACCTAAATGTCTGTCTATATCTGTATTTTAAATTATTTTTATTTTCCTTACACTAATACAAAACACATCAAAATCCTCGAAAACACAAACAAATAGACTTGAATGTATATTTTTAGTCATGTAGTTATACCCCTTTGGTATTTTAATCTTTTATTTTGTTAGGATTGCAAAATAGTCCTATATTTATTTTAATTTTTTGATTTTTAAGTACAGATTTGGCTAAAAAATATAAAATAAGTCGGAAAGTGGCACATCTCGATCAAAAATTGGGATTGTACATGAAATATTGCATGAGCCACTTTCTAGGCCATTTTAGAATTTTTTGGTTAATTTGTATTTAAATCAAGAAATTAAAAAAGATAGAGAACTATTTTGTAGTCTTCATAAAATAAAGAGCTAAAATAACAAATAAATATAATTATAGGACTAAAAAATACATTTAGTCCGAAACAAATATATATCTGTCTTTCTCTTTCTATCTCCCAATTAAAAACAACAAAAAAAATAAATAAAATAAATAAAAAGGAAATAAAACAACATTGGGATAGTATGGTATCCATCACACATCAATTAAAGAAAGTAATACTATTGAAGATTGGAGAATGCTACAAAAATTGAATGGCTAGAATTGATTCTTGAACCCTTTACCCCAAATCAAGAATCAAGAACTAATGTGGATTCCTTTGGGGAATTTGATTTAATTTAATTTAAATAATTTTCACTTGGTTTATTTACCTGAACAATGCTTCCCTTTGCACAGAAACCCTTCTTCAACTCCATCACCACTTGTAATTCTCCTTTGAAGAAATTCCTGTTTAATCCAGGCAAAGATAATTTATCTCAAACATCCCATCAAATCTAACTCAAACCAGTGTGTGTTGTGTGTGTGTTGTCAAGTAAATTAAGTTATATACACTTACATTGATTTTCTGCTGTTTATTATCTAATGGAGATGGATCCTTTCTCAAGCGCATACCTTCACGAGATCAGCAAAATTATCAATACAACGACAGTTCTTGTATTATTCTTAATATTTGTAATAAAAGATTCGATTCATTGGTATTCTCAAGAGCTTTATTCTAACATATATGTATATATGTATACGTACCTTGAGCTTCAGGAACAAGAACTGATAGAAGTAGCAGAGACGTCAGCATCCAATGAGACCTCATGATGATGGAATTGCTTGTTTCGGACAGAAGAACAAGAATTCTATGATCAGACAACAAGTGAATAGACAGAAATTGATGGAATGTGGACGATCTTCTTTGAGTTTGATCTGCTTATTCCTCTTAGAATTACACAACTTAAATGCCTATATATATATATATATAGATATGCATAAAGAATTAAGACAACATGTGTATAAAAGCATAAGGGTCCCATGTATATGTTAGTTCATGAGCAATATGGGATGACATTAAATGCTTTTTGGACTTGTATTCTTTGGGGGTTCTCTCCTTTGTCTACAAAATTGAATTGTCTTGTCCCGGAAGTGCCAATAATTACTTGGAATTCTTGAGAAAATTCAATTTAATGATTTAATGGATGTTTGCATGTCGTTGTAGTAGGGAAACAATGCACAAGTTATGTCCTTGGAGAATGTGGGCTCCACTTTAGACGACGATGGGTGTTTCGTCAGTTTATTTAATAATATTTATAAGTATAATTACATATATATTATAAGATGTTAAATATTATTTTAAAAAAAAAGTTCTTAAATAGAATAAGATTATGAACTTATACGATGTTAGTAACGACAATTTGTAATTAATATTTTTTAAATTGAAGGAGTCTATTAAAATTTTAAAATAAGTGGATACCTCCTTACTTTCTTTAGGAGAGCTTATAAGCTCATAACATCTTATTTTTAGATCTTATGAGCTCATTTTTCCAAAAAATTACTCAATTACTTATAAAAAATGATGTTTTGAAAAGTTTATAAAATCACCCAATGACCAGATCTCTAAATGTAGTTTGCAAGTCATTATGGGAAATCTTTTATTCAAATAAGGTCGATTTTGTCGAATCAATTATACAGTTATTAATATAATATATTAATTTGTGATGTGATTGGTCATTTTTTCTAAGTTATACGTACATTAATCAAGTAATAAAAATGTATTCTACTTGTCATATGTAATTGGTTAAGTTTAGCAAAGACTAATGTGCACTTGAATTTTCCAACATTGTGGTAGGAAACGAAGGAGAAGTGTTATGTACGTACTTCAAGAATGTGGGCTTCACTTCGTTAATTGAAACTTGAAATGTTTGATATAAAAAATAATGTGGACAAGTGTTGCCAATGTGTGTGTTATTTATCTATCTACCACTACCCTATCCCAGGGCACAAGGGTAATTTGCATGTCTGTCCAAAGCTCCTGTATATGAAAGAATGAGCAATAAGAACCACTAAGGTGGTAGTATGGTATGTCCCATTACTTCCATAGGAAGAAAATGTATTTATACTCACTTGTAATTATAGTACATACAATCAATCGTTATGCTCCAGTACTTAAATTCGAACGTTAACATATTTATAATGTGGAGGTCTGGATCCTAGATAGGGTATATGGTAGGGCTAAATGAACGTCCTGATCTATATGTTTGATTCCTCACGTAATTACTCTTGATTGTTGGCGATAGTAAATCAATTATAGGGGTCTTGTTCGGTATATAAGACATAGACGCAATCTCCCTAATGGGACTACGGAGTGATACCATTGCTTTTTCCATTTTGTAATAAAAAAAAAAAGAGAAACTGAAATCGTAATACATGAGTCTGTAACTAGTGTTGAGAGGATCCGGAGTTACAACTGACTAATATCTTAATAGGCAAAAAATTATATATTTGGTCCTCCAATTTTAGGTCGTTAGCATTTTTGATCCTATAACTTACTATATTTACACATTTAGTCATTTTTTGACGAATTTAGTTATGAGCATCTCATATTTGGTCCTTTTTTAGCAAATTTAGTCTTGTGTTGATAATTTTGATCTTATTCACATTGTAAAATATATTATTTTTTGTCCTATAACTATAGGTTGTTAGGACCAAAATTATCAACACAGGACTAATTAATTTACCAAAAAGGACCACATCTGAGATGTTTAGGAATAAAATCGTTAAAAAAATGACTAAATATGTAAATGGAGTAAATTACAGGACCAAAAGTGCTAATGACACCTAAAGTTACAAGACAAAAAATATAATTTTTCCTATCTTAATATTGTTATTATGATATAATTCGTTAATTTTGTATGTGATAGATACAACTCAGTGAATATTTTACAGCGATTTAGAACTCATATGATCACATAAAGCAATTCTGCCTTTGCTGCCACGTCGATGTCTTTTAATAATGCAATGCTTTGTAGATTTGATTTTAAAAAAAATAGTATTTTTCGTCCCATAATTTAGGGCTTTTTTTTATTTTTATTTTTGATTCTATTGGTTATGGGATTCTTATCTTTGGTCGCACAACTTTAAAAGAGTAGCACTTTTGATCCTATGACACATTTTTATTAGGTATTTAACAAAACATGTCACATGACCGTTGAGTATATGAGACAAAAAGTGCTGCTTTTCAAAAATTTGCGTTCCAAAGCCTTTCCATCTTGGAACGGTCTTTGGAACACATCAGGAACGGATATCGAAATATGACATCATGTTCAACCTTTTTTTTTAGTTATAAATTTGGAACTGTCCAACCATTTCAAGATGAGTTCCAAACAAACAGTTACTAATTCCGTTCCAACTACCGTTCCAAAGTAGTAATGGTAAATGATTGAAACTCTATTTGGAATACTATATTAAAATTAGGAACGATTGACTCAGGACCATTCCTATATGTGTTGCAATGGATGTCCCAATTGTGACACTTCGAAAATGTATTCCAAAATAAGGTATAATTTGAAACGGTTTGGAACACCCTTAATCAATTATGTGAAAAACCTTTCCAAATTATGAGTTTTATTTAAGAAGTCATCTGTTTCTAAAATTGTTCCAAAACTCGGTACACATTGCAATGATTTATTTGTATTATTTCTTTAGTGTTACTAAGACCATTCCAAATGAAATACAACGTCTATATTTAAATGGTCATAATGACTGTTCCTAAGGCCGTCTCAAGTTTCGTTCCAAAATCTAAATTAACGGCTAGATATGTGTTTCTATACCCATTTAAAAAATTATTCCAAATTATTTATATAAATGTGTTTCTGTCTTTCTATTTAATCTCACTATCTTCTTTCATTCTTCTTATTTTCTCTCTATTTCCTCAATCTCTCTCGAACTTTTTTAATCTCTCACTAATATTTTTCTACTCTTGTTCGTCAATCTGTCTCGAATTTCTGTTGATATTTGAAGTTATTTTGATCAGCTAACAACTTTAACCGTTTATTTGTCAATTGATTATATTTTTTGTAATTTTATTAATTAATTTTAATGTTATAATAATATATATATGTGTGTGTAGGATTCATCATCATGTTAAGACAGTTGAGTAGACGTATGTATGAGAAGAATTTTTTAATAGGGCAGGTCTTACTCCGGAGTTTCAGGATGATGTTGCTACATTTATAGAATGGGTCAAGTCTCAACATGCACATATGGATGGTGAGAAAATTAAGTGTCCTTGTCGGAAGTGCAAAAATAAAGTTTTCAAAACCATGGACGAGAAAAATTTTGACTTGTTTATGAAAAATTTTATGTTAGAATATTATAATTGAACTTCTCATGGCAAGGAAAGGGTGCAGGAGTAGTTTGAGGCCGTCACGGCGGTCCTGTTGCAAGAGGAGAAAACTCCCATTTCTCATGTTATGAAGGATACGAGTACGCCTTGGGATGATGTAGCGCATATGGATTGGGTGTAGAGGATGGTTTTGATACCGCCAGGCTGGCTGTCTGGTCTTCTAAATATAATTAGGATGGTGTGCTGATGATGGGTACGAGGTTGTGTCCTACTGATATAGGGCCTAGTTCATATTATGGTGGGGGCCCATACAATTATGTATTTGGGTTGGCAGATCGATTTCACGATGTAGTGCATGCTGCCGAGTAACTGTTGTGGAATGGTTGCACCCAATCTCAATTGGGCTGTAGCTGAGTTGGTGAATATCAAAGTCGAAGGCCCTATTTCTCAACATATATGATGGAATATCGCAGTGAGCTGATCATATATTACCCCACAATGACACCCTGCCGCAAAATTACTATAGTACAAAGAAATTGATGAGAGACTTGGGTTTACTTGTTGAAAAGATTAATGCGTGTAAGAATGGTTGCATGTTATACTGGAAGGACGACATTGGTCTGGATTACTGCAAGTTTTGTGAAAAAACTAGGTATTAGCCGATCAGGGAGCGAAAATCCTAATCGCAAGAAGACACCGTATGCCATTCTTAGGTACCTGGCAATTACCGCTGTCCTGCAAAGGTTGTATGAATTGGAAGCGACTGTTTAGCAAATTTAGGCAAAGTTATGCACATTTAAATTTGAGAAAATAATATTGTTTTGGCATCCTAAATAAGTATAGGGCTTATTTAATTAAGTTGTGTTACCGTGTAGGTGAGAAATATAGTACATTGTAATACATAGAAGATACTACTCAATAATAGAGGACATGTTGCCATGATTCATGCATATTTTATTTCTTATTTGACACGTTGAGATGGAAGTTTGATTATTGAATAGGTGGACCAAGTGAGAGAATGTTGGACATATGGTTCTGACATATTGTTTTGTAGTTAGTGCGGACATGAGATAAGCTATGGCCAGGACTTATCACATGATCATTCTCTGTCCAAAGAACGTCTAATAAACCGTGGCCACGACTTATTAGATGTGTGGTCTCTGTCTTGCGCATTTTTGAGAAGCCATGGCCACAACTTATCTCTGCATGACAGTTTTACTTATGTGATCTACTATCCAACTTCCAGTAACCGCCAATCTTATATACATGATACATTTTTTATGGAAAAATGTACGAAAAAACATTGGATTTTTTTATCGAGTTTCGTATGGAAAACATGATATGGAACTTGGGTCCCCTGAAATCCTGCGATCGTGAAGAAGACACACCATCTCTTTGATTGTACTAGATTTCAGAAAAATCCAACTTCAATTTTTCTGCAATCTTTCGGGTTTTGTTATAGATTTGTTTTTGAATCCATGGCTGGAGGTTAGTAATCCTAAAGAATTTTGCTTCCGCACTCTACAATCTAACATGTATATAATGTAATTACTACGTATATATTAGATATAAATTTTGATAGCAATCATGTAGAAATATATTGTTGTTTATATTTATTTATGTTTGACCATCTTGTTTTCTACGTTATATGTTTATGCTTATATAAAAATAAGAATTCCGTAATTAAAGAAAAAAAAAAACCTCCAAATTATGAGATGGAAAGTATTATTCTGACTTGTTTGTTATATGTCAGCTTTGTAAATGAGGGTTTGTGCACATTTGTACTTAATCACAAAATTATATGATGTATAACTCTAAATCCCATATATATATATATATGAATGTCTAAACATGTAGCCAGTTGTCTTTAAAAATTATGATAAAAAAGGAAAATTATGATAAAAAAGGGGTACATTTTATTTTTACACCCATAATATTAAATTTAATTGTAGAAATATTTTCTATTATTTATAAAATTATAAATATACTATTTAATATTATAATTATAATACTATTATAATATACAAACGAAAATTTTCTTGTCGTATCAACTTTTGAATGTTCAAATTTATCTTTTAGTTTATTTCTTTTTTTAAAAAAAATTAGTCAGAAGTAATTTTAATATTTTTTAAATTCAGGTCAGCCCATGAACTGGTCCAGTTGAGGCCCGGACAAAGCTTAGACTAGGGCCGCATCAGGCCGGATGTACTTGTTTAATTTTTTTAATGATATTGAGGTTTTTTTTATAAATAATTACTTAAATTTATAATTATTTTTTGAATTAAATAAATAATAAATTAAATCACACGAATATTTATATTGAAAAATAATAGTCAAGAATATACAATGAACTTAAAAAAAAAAAGGCCCAACAGTCCTGGCGTTGGCCCGATCCACGATTACGTGGTCTTAAGCCATTGGATTGGGCTGGTCTCAGATATTGATTCCTAAAATTGACCCAAGACCAATTCAATTTCTAATTCAATTTTTTATTGATTCAATTTGATTCAGAATTGGGTTAACCCAACCTAATTTTCTGTATATTTTGATGTCAAAGCATTTGAAAAACCACTATACCCCTATATTATGGTACTAAAATGCAATTCCCCAAAACCCCCCACATAAGTAGAATGTTTAGTGCCAGCCATGCTGTAAAAGGTAGAAGGCTCCGTCTTTTCTTTCTATTAGTCTAGCCAGGGAAGATGTTCGCCATCATTACCTTTTTATCAAATCAAAGGACTATCTATTAGTATAGGCTAATGGGCTTCACATACATAGTTAAGGTTTAGGTTTCACCATTCTATAGTAATAAGGTTGTAGGTTTTGGTTGAACTAAATTTATGGCTATATATCTCAATTTATATGACTTTGTTTCTCTTTATTCTTTGTTGGTGTGCGTTATTAATGGTTGTGTGTTTACTGATGGATTTATTGATTTATGTAAACATATATTGATGCCCTTAAATCGATGAAATAATACCTTTTTTGTCTTGCAATTTAGAGCATTTTCACTTATAGTTTCACTGACTTCGACATTCTTAATTTTGATCCCATTATTTATAAAAAAGATAGCACTTTTGGTCCCATGTTATATGTGTTTAATTAGCACGTGGTTGTCAGTGCATATACAATTTTGGTTCCAATTGCTACGGGCTTCTCATATCTAGTGGAAATGTGCTACGGGACCAAAAAATACTACTTTTTGGGAGTTAGGGAGAAAAGTGAGAATCGCATAATAAATGAGATCAAAAGTAAAAAATTGTTAATTTACGAGATGAAAAAATATTATCCCCCTCCACCCCCTAACAAGCCCAAGTGGTCCAGATGGAGTGGCCCGAGGAACATAAAAAATTTGTGTCCAAATTCCTAATAAAAACCCCAGCAAGGCCACGCCGCTCAACTGGAGCCCAGATGTGGATATAAGAAGGTGATAGCGCCTTAGAGAGTCAATTGATTTAAAAGCTGTCGTCAAATCACTCGAAAAAACAAAAAAAGAATAAATATTATTGAGACATGGTCAGCACAAGAGTAAGAAAAAAAATAGACAACATCCATAAAAAAAGGATAAAATACATAAAATTCCCATGTGTTTTAAAAAGTCTGTAAAAAGCACCCCCTTGTTATGAGAATAAGCTAAAAGCCCCCCTGTGTTTTGTAAAATCAGCTCAATCGCCCACTCTCCGTTAAATCCAACTAATGGTGTTAATTTTTTAAAAAATGACCGTTATACCCTTGCTTATTATATATTATTTCTTATATTAATGACCGTTGGATTTTTTTTATCAAATACTGATCGTTAGATCTAATCAATTAATCTCAACCGTTAGATTTTAAAAAAAATAAAAGGTTTAGATTCAACAAATTATTTAACTTATATTATATATAAATAATTTTAAAAATATATTATTATTATATATTTAAAAGAAAAAAAACTAACTACCCACCCT
>NC_026149.1:8358934-8376322 GCF_000512975.1 Sesamum indicum | reverse complement strand
TTGAAGAGACGAGTCTAATGGTGGTGGTTTGAGACCGAGATTCGACCGGACGGAGACGAATCAATGGAAAATATGTTCGGAGATCATGACTTGAGCCCACTCTCTATGATTGACGAAAACTCAAATTGAAGGTATGTAAATGTTCTTTTTGAAGAGATGATTCGAATGATACCATTGGCCGTTGAAAATTCATCCGGACGGCAGCAAAAAAGGGGCGAAAATCCCCACTTTTTTATTAATTTTTTAATTATATTAGTTAAAATATAATTTAGTTAATTAAGAATATTTTAAATAATTATAATAATTAAATATTTAGGCTAATTAATAATAATTATTGTAATTAAATATATATTTTAATTAATTAAAAATATTAGTTAGATTTAATAATTAACAAATACAAAATTATTTGAATTTAAATATAATTTAATTTAATATTTCAATTTAAATTTAATATGGCAAAATTTAATTTATTTTTTCAGGTGAGAAATGGCAAAAATAATACATAAAACAAGCAAAAAACCTTTGTATGTTATATAGACCTATAGAGGGGTATTTTTGTCCAAAAAATCATTAAATATCAACCTAAACCGCAAAAAAAGAGTACCAAATGCAGCATACGCGCGTCTTCTCCACTCCCCATTAATTGCTAACAGAATGGGAGTTTTTTGCTGACTAAAACAAAATAGGAGGGGGGTTTTAGCCTATTCTGAAAACAGGGAGGTGCTTTTTGCAGACTTTTTAAAACACAGGGGGGTTTTATGCATTTTGTCCTTTTATAGACAAAATACCAATTTATTTTCCTGTTATATTAAAAACGAGCAAATTAACCATTTATGAAAAATAATAGCATCTTACCCCTCTGTGTTTTAAAAATTGAAATAATTTATCTCCCTATCTGAAGAGGCAAATTGCTTCATTTTTTAAACATAGGGGAATAAATTGCTACATTTTAAAAAAACACAGAGGAATGAATTGCTATTTTATTTTTCATAAGAGAGTTGTTTGTCTATTTTTTATGACACAAGTAGATAGATTGCAGTTTACCCTAATTTAAACGTTGGAATATTAAGATATTTTTTTTCGACTTTCAGTTCTTAAAATTTGCAAAAGTCCAAAAAATTTTTATTCGATCTATTGAATTCGAGCATTTTATTCTCGCACCATATGTAATTGTTACCTTTTTATAAGAAAAAAAGAATAAATCCCATGATTATAACTTATCCATTTACTATTTTTCTTAGTTTGATTCCTTATTAAAGTATTTAATGAGGTTGAGCATAGGTTTTAATCTGTTTATTAATTCCGATGTGATTATATTTTAATTTTTGTCAATTATAGGTTAGCAGTAAAGATCTTACAAATTCTTTGTCGGTAAATTTGTAGAGTGTCGAATCAAACCAATCACATTGTAAGTATTACTATATAATTGATCACTTTTTATGAATTATATACAAAAACTATATAAAATTTTAGTTAGAATTTCCTAAAATAGGAAAGAATCAATAAGTAGAAAAATGAGAAATTGTGAGGAGGAGTTTGGGAGGATTAATACAAACACGGCCGAAGGGGTTGTCCGAATCGAGGAGGAGGATACAGAGGTTTAAATGCGATGGTGACACAGCAAAGTGACGTGTCCGGTGCTGGTTCCTCGGGAATCCACGTGGCCGTCCACGTCTGGGTCCCAGATTGTAGACGTGGCAGACAGGCCACGTGGAGGCTGACATCTTTGCTCTGCCCGTCCAACTGCCTTTGGGGAACAGGAAAGTGGAAGCATCCAATTGATGACTCTGTCTGTCGGGTGGACTTGGCTACTGTTTCTCCAATTCTCTATCAACTTAGATATTAAAATAGGGATAATTACACTCATTATTTTTTTATTTAGTGTAATTATATATAAGAATTTTATAATTTAAAAAAATTTAATATTCTTGATGTTTGTTTTCTATTTAGCAAATAAGTTTATCAATCAGTTAAAATTCGCCGAATTTATTGATATTAGTAAGAAATTTTGAATGAAAATTAATATTTACCCTCGATTGACTTATTACTAACTTGTTTCAGGTCAAATAATTTTTTTCGAACTAAACTACCCTTATAACGCTGAAAATATACCTCCCCATATTTATTAACATGTGAAGACGTATGAATGTAATCTGGTCACAAAAATATTTATTTGATCTACAAAAATTCAGTAATAAATCAATCGGAGGTAAATATATACTTTTTATTATTTTTTTAATATCAACAAATTGGTGAATTTTGATTAACATAGCGACTTATTTGTTAGACGGAAACAAAGTTTAGAGGTGATAGATGTAATTTTTCAAACCATAGAGGGTCTACTGTAATTACACTAAATCTTAAAGGAGAGGAGTGCGTTATCCCTTTAAAATAAACTTAATTATTCCATCAATTTGGTTAATTTTTAAATTCAATCTACCGAGGCGCTCAACGGACCTTTTGAATCTCATAAAACTATAATTTATCCTTAATTTTTTTAAAAAAATATACATACATCTATAAAAAAAGTATCAATATAATTTGCACCAACCACCCCTGCTTTTTATGAAACTATACATATACTACACGCAGAAATGTCAATATTTTTACATAATTATCTTTATTTTTAATTGTCAGAAGTGGTTGCCTTGATTTGTATAATTAAATTATAAATCAGAAAGTGTATATATAAATATCCTTTTAAATCATTGGTATAATAAGATTAATTACATTGATAATTTAGATTAAGAAATACATTCAAAAATAAATAGATTACTATAAAAGTAGACATATTCACATTCACAGCAGTAAAAGTCATAATATTTTCATCGTAAAGCCTCAAATATCGTAATATAAGTGAAATATAACACTATTTTATAATAAAAAAAATAAGAATAATTACATCTGCACCCCTCGCTTATTATTTACATGAACCACCATTGTTTTTGTTCGAAGAATTGCAGGTACACCTCTAGAAATTTCAACATCATTATACAAACTATCTCTATCTTTTTGGCCGCTACGGATGATTTTTGTAATTGCGCAAAAAATGAGAGTAATTTGTATAAATAGATCATAAATCAGGGATGGTAAATGTGATTATCCCTAAAAAAGAAATAATGAAGAGCATTGGGTACCCACACTTGACATCTTTCATACTAAAAATAAAAATTGATTGAACTTTGTATTATTAATCAATACGGCTTAAAAATCATACTAAATCAATACTATCTACTATGGTTAGATAAAAACGATGCAAATATTTAAATTTTGACTATTGCTAATCAATATTTGGTATGTATACATATGACCAAAATATTTACCACAGTTTTTAACTATAGCTAATATTTTTGCATCGCTTGCAAAAATAATGGTTAACAGTCGTTGCAAAACTATTATTAATTAGGTGAAAAGCAATTAATCTCTTTATGATACTGAAAATGGGTGCATTACCTTTGTATAAAAAAAATATAGTACTTTATCCCCCTATACTTTTTAAAATGAAGCAGTTTACCTCCTTATACAGGAAGATAAATTGCTTCATTTTAAAAACATAGGAAGGTAAATTGTTGTATTTTAAAAAAATATAGGGAGGTAAATCACTATTTATTTTTTCATAAGGGGGTAATTTGCTCATTTGCAATATCACAAGATGATTGCTTGCATTTTTTTTCATTATTAATTAGTATCTGCCATGACTTTTTATTTATAACTATAATTATTAATCATAGTAAAAAATCATATTTTTCTAGTGTCGATTGAAAAGAATATTTTAAATATGTATATATACATATATCTCACCTCATTATATTGGATTTTGTCATTTTAATCTACTAGCTACTAAATTTTTAACCAAGAAAGAAAGATTTGATGTGGAATTAGTAACTTAATTTAACGGGAAAACAACATTTTAAATAATAAAATTAATTATATTGAAGGAAACTATATTAAATAAACTTTCGAAAATATTATGAGATTGAGGAAAACAGAATCCCAAAAAAATAAGAAAAATAAAAAATAAAAGAGTGGTAAGATATAACTAATATTACCTAATTTATATTTTTTATTGATTCTGGTTATGGGTCCGAGTCTAATATTTTTTTTATACATCTAAATTAATTTTTTTTTATTAGAATTGGGCTTGAGTAGGGTCTTGCACTACCCATTGACAGGTTTAAATAAGATATAACTATATCTACATCTTTTGATCTATGGTTTATTTACATAAAATACTCATAATTTTTCAAAAGAATTGCACATATATTCATAAAAAACGTCGACATCATTTACACTAATCGTTTTAAATTTTTTAAAAAAATATGCATACACCACAAGAAATGTCACTATAATTACACAAATTAACGCTGTTTTTTTGCTGTCAGGAGCGATTTCTGTAATTATATAAAAAATAGAGATGATTTGTGCAAATAGATTATAAATTAAGAAATATAAATATAATTATCCTTCAAAATAAAAATAAAATAATACATACTTTTGTTTTTATTAATAAAGAATATATATTTAAATGAGAGGAATTTAATATAGTAGTAATTATGAGTGGAACTGTAGCACAGACCATTGAATGATTGTTATTATTATGTTTCATGCGGACCATATGATGCAACTCAGCAATCATTATTCTTCAGCTTGTCTTCGAATTCATTACTTTCTTTATTACTACAATCTGATAAACGGCGTCGTCAGTTGCTAGAGTATCGTGTTAATGGATGTTTGTGGCGATGCCCATACGCTATAATAAGTTTTTTTTTGGTAGAATAAAAATAATTTTCTTTTTTCTTTGGGCGCATCCAACGTGGAAAAAAGTATTGATTTAAAAGGAAAATATTTTATTTGTCGTCTCCTAACATAGACAGTAAATCAGTTTTAGTATCCCGTATTCCAACCTCATCAATTTTGGTACTCGATGTTTCTTAAATTTATCAAAATTGATATCTTCTATTAGTTAAGCATCACTTATGGATGGGAGCGGTTTTGGAGGAAAAAACACGCGACAAGGCGAGAATAAAAAGTCAAATTTATATACACAAAAGAGGCTAAAGAAAATTGAATTGAAAAGGAAAATAACCAAATTAGAGAGAAATGAGGAGAAATCGAGTTCCATCTTTCTCAAATTCAAGTAGCGGCTCCCTTATTATGGAAAACATATTTTGTGAGTGTGAAATCTGTTGTGGAAAATATGAGGGATATGTGAGAGTTGTGTATTATGAAGTGGAGATAAGAGTTAGACTCTTTATTTTTAATACAGTTATCGCCACGCTCTGGTGGTAATGGAAAATGATAATTTGTCTCTTAAAATACGACTTATAATCTCAAAGTAGCAGCACTGTAAAATTTGAGAAATGACGAACTAAATAATATTTTGGAACTCTCTTGATAAAAGGTAACATTCTTTTATTGCTAACACTTTGAAATGCTCTAAAATGCTTTCAAGTTGAATTGAATTAAATTGCAAATTAAGTGAATAGGAGGACCTATTTATAGAAGTTGGGAAAGTATCATCCAATGGATATGTCCAATCAGAAAAGATGCTTTTGAAAGGTTATAACATTTCATTCGAATGGACGTATCATTTTACCCAAAGGACATACCATTTCATTCAAATAGACGCATCATTTCATCCAAAGGGTTTCATCTCATGGACACATCATTTTATCCAAAGAATGCACCTATTTGATTGATTAGACAGGTTGGATGATGATAGGGTGTCATCAATTATCATCCATGTGTCATGAGCTTATTATGAGTCGCACATCGTAACCAATCACTTGTTATAATTTAATTTGATCGAAATAAATTTATTTTTTAATTTGTTATTCACCAATTTTTAACAATCCCTCACATGAATGAAAATTAATGCATATGAACATGCAGATATTTAAGAGGGTTTCAAACGGAAAGTCATTCCATCGGCAGAGGTAGCTTGTGACTTTAAACCTTCTTTTAGAGAAATACCATAGAATTTACTTAGCTAATTACTGAATATGATATATTAAATTGTTCAGCCGTTGGTGTAAATCAAGACAATAGTATCCCTAAAATACATTCTCTAATATCTTTGCTTCTCATAGTTGAGTCCATTTTGGTCCTGGATATCATTTTGAATTCATAAGTATTTTACATTTGAAGCGACCCGTCTTCACACTTATATAGACTATCTCTTATACTTTACTTAATTTAGTATAGGAATCATTAAAAGGTTATAGCTTACCCTCTACCCTTTTGCTAACAGCACTATAACGTAATAGGAACAAGAAGGATAAAACTCCAAGTGCTTTTCACAATCTTTATAACTTTATTCTCCCATTGGTCTAAGATTTTGGGATTTTAAGTCAACACGATTAGGTTACCTCTATAAAGATTTAATTGTAGGGTTTATCCCATTCCCCTCGACAAACAGTATACTCAATATATATAAAGGTTTTTAATTAATGAATCAACTAGATTCTCTTGATACAATCAACGAATATGATTCTACTAAAGATTCACTTTCTTATGGTATTTTATCTTCGACATATATGTCTAGATTTACCATTATGCTATTGTTTTGTCCCTTTCTTATAATCGACTTACTATCATAATATATCACAATTGCTAGCACTTTATCCAACAAAGAATGTCTTCCCAAAAATTATGAAGCCAATCAGCTTCTCCAACTTTATAAAACTATAAACTCGATTCCACATTGAAACGAGCTATACAAGCTCATTTGAAGGATTTTCAAGATACTATATCAGATAAGATTGTACAATGACTTAACAAGTCTACATATACTCTTTTCTTGACCAGGAACGATAACCTTTCAGGTTGTTCCATATAGATCTCTTCATCTAACTCGTCATTTAAGAATGTTATCTTAACGTCAATTTATTTATTTCTTTACAAACAATTGCGCGGTCTTAGTTGGCTATATACATTGTTGAACGTATTATACAAGTCATTGAGGATGTGATTCCTACGAAGAAAAGCCCCACGTCCCTATGCCTCTAAGGTAACATTCTTTTGGGCATTAGTTTCCCCTTAAAAAATAATAGGGGCACCCTTCACTTTAAGAACATTACTAGCTTCAAATCTAGTGAGGTAGAATGGCATCTTTCGATGCCATCACTTAAAGTCATTTTCAGAGAGTTTCTTCAGTCTATAACCTTATGTAGTAATTGGTTGTACCACAGGAGGTTGGATAACTATAGAAATATTGGAATGGGTGGCCAAAAGCCAATTGGATTGACAATTTTTCATTCGCCAATATTTATTAAATAATATATAATTGATGAATATGGCAGGAATTCATTAAGCTGACAATGTATTTTGTTGTGCTTACCACTGATGCTAAACGTGGTTTCAATATTACAATAAAATGCTCACAGACCTATGGGCATGACACAATGTACGTCGCGAATACACCTATGAGGCAATACAGAGTTGTCAAGAATAGTCTTTAATACCTGAACAAGGATTAAAGATGTGTTCCTCACACACTATTTATAGAGAGTTGATTCAAGAAGGTTAAGCGATACTAGCTTCCAGATTCATGTGAATAATGAAAAAATCCTCAAAGTATAGGCAAGTTCGAACTTGATGGTGAGTGTAGTAGCTTGAAAGGATTTCAAGCAGACGTCCAATCTTAAAAAGTTGAATGTGTGACGACTTTAATAAGTCAGCTTGAAAAGTGGTTTGAATCGAAAATACGGCATCCAATGGATGGATTTAGTGCCTAGTATGATTGAGCCCAATTGTAGCCTTGGAGGCAAAAGATAAAGCTAGGGCGAAAGCCTTTGAGGCCAGAGATCTCATCACAAAATCCATGAAAATTCTTAGATAACAACTATCTGCATGTTGGTAAAGGAAATACACGGTTGGACCGTGTAGCTCCAGCAGAAAATAAAGTAGACACACGAAACTAAGTCGGTATCGTAAATTGCTCATACTCAGAAAGTTATGAGAGACATGGGTAACTGGCTTAATGGTCAAGTGGGAAATTACTGGAATGGGTGACCAAAAGCTAATTGGATTGGTTGTTTGTCATTCGTCAATCTTTATTAAATAATATTGAATCGATGAATATGGTAAGAATACATCAAGTTGGTAGTTTGTTTCCTTGTGCTTACCATTGATGTCGAACGGGGTTCCAATGGTACAAGAAAATGCCCACAGATCGAAAGGTAAAATCCATTAAGTTGGATAGCACTTAGGTTTGGTAGCTGTGAAACCAACTCTTGAGGGTCTGTTTGAAACGTTTCGTTGAGGACCTCGAGAAAGGGCATCTAAGGTCCTATAGAGACTTGCACCAAGTATTACAGTCGTGTTTCATTGGCAGGAGACGTAGGGTTGTCTGTGTAGTTTTAGTGTGTTAGTTGGAAAGGTAGTCGTCTGACTGAACTGACTCGCGGGAATCATCATATGGAAGTCTTTTAAGGCTTGTTCAGTATCACTGGAATTTTCAGTTCCGATAGTATGAAATTAGTCCTCAAACTTGAAGAATCATGGCAGTCACGTGCATACGAAAACTGTGTCTTGGATATGGCGGGTAGTGACTATGCCATGAGGCATGGTTAAGGGTGGCAGACGAGCTGAGCCAGCTCGCGAAGCTCGATTTTGAGCTCAACTCGAGCTCCAAAAGAATTTGAGCTCGATCTCAATATCATCTGGCTCGCGAGCTTTTTCTATTTTTCTTATTTTTGTATATATTTTTATTTTAAAATTTTTATATATTTAATTTCATATTTAATACTTGGTCAATTTTATACTCAAAATTAACCATATATTATAATTATTAATAAATATCATACATTTTATTTTGGATAATAATAAATTATGGTACTTTTATTTGTACATTTATTCTTTATACAAAAATAAATTTAATCAACAACTCAATAAATTATAATATTTTTTATAAAATAATATGACACATAAACTTTATGTTATATTTTAATATTACTTGTATTGTGTTAGACATCCAATGGGCACATTATTTCAACCAAAATACACGCCTATTCGGTTTATTAGACACTGTTGGATGATGGTAGGATGCCATAAATAATCATTTATGTGTCATGAGCTTGTTATGCTGTTGCATATCGTAATCAATCACTTGTTATAATTTGATCTGATCGAAATAAATTTATTATTTAATTTGTTATTCACCATTTTCCAACAAAATCGAACTTCTATCGAAGATTTCTTGAACCAAAAAAGAATTTGGGAAGAAGGTTCTAGGCATAAATGTTACAGTTTTATTTGTTTTGAAGTGTTTAATGTTTGATATCGTATTTATGTTATTTTTCTATTGTGGTTTAATTTGGGATTGTTTTGTATTTAGTTGTCTTAATATTGATATTCTTTGGTTCTACTCTTAGGAGATAGAAGTTTGTTTGGTACTTAAGTAAATGAACTTACTGAAGCTTATGACATTCAGGAGTTAGGTTGATCTTTGTATTTTAGACTATTGAGTTGCATTAATGAAATTAATCTTTTTCTTTATAGTTTGACTATTCTAAATTAAGGGGCTTTGGATAAGTGTATAATTGAGTTCTCCTTGCATGAGAGTTATCACTTCTCCTTGCTTAAGAGTCCATCTTCCAACCATCTCTAATTTTATCGTTGTTTTTTGTCGTTTCCCACCGTCTATCCGGCAAGGGTTTGAGGCTCCACTCCACAAGGTTGTAGTGTTGCTGATGTTAAATCTTTTAGAGTGTGGTCTTCCATCTCTGTACTTCTGCAGGCATAGATAGGGTCTAGGGTTTATTTGTTAGGATTTTCTAGTTTGTAGGTTTTGCTGGGGTTTTGGTTCTTTCGCTTTTCTTTTGCGCAGGAGAAGTACTTTAGTTATCTTATTTTCTTCTGTTGTTGTCTTAGTCTTTGTCTTCTTGCTTTATTTGTTTGAATTTTTCATTTACTTTCTAGCTCTTGGTCTCGTCTTTGGTTTTTTTTTTTTTCTGATTTCATTTCCTATTCACTTGCTTTGTCCCCTCTTCTGTTTGGTAGGTTTCTCTCCTGAACGAGCAAAGAATTGTGTTCACTGGTTGGTTTCTTCTGCAACTTTGCACACCCCTTCATTGACCCTTTGTTTGCCTGTTTGGTTTAGGGATAGAAACATTCTATAGCATGTTAGGCAGGAAGTTGAAATTGAATGACACAGAAATCTCAGGGCTAGTTATCTCAGATGGGCTCTGGACGGCTGACTCGGGGTCTTACAACCTGTACCTATTGTACACATTGTGATATACCAAACAGTATAAATTCAAGGCTCTAGTTGCATTGATCAAATGCATGCTGATCCGATCAAAGGCCTTGGATGTGGAGGTTGGTAGAGGGGTATCCTTTTGATATGTTTCAACAACATTATAGATTGGAATAGGACTTTGGTGTTCATGGAACTTTGAGAAAGATGCATTGATCCTTAACAGCATTGGTCAGAAAGACAAACCCATGAGCGTGGACCTGAACTGGTGTGACTTTCACATGCATGTACCTGACCTCCCATTGAGCAACATGAATTTAGGGATCGCTACCCTTATTGGAGACAAGTTGGGCTGGTTTCGTGATCCGAACATGGATGAGACTAAAAGCCATGGGGTTTATACTGTATATTTATGTCGGATTGAGTGTCATTCTCCCATTGCCTAAGCCCTTTGGATTTCTACAAAAATGGGGGAAGAGTTATTGGTCTCATTCACGTATGAATGCCTTCAGAACTTCTGTTTTTTTGCGGCTGACTGGGCCATATCTCCAAATGTTGCGAGCATGCTTTAAGGAAGGGTTTCAGAATCTAGGTGAGGATATTCTTTATGGGTCATGGTTGAGGACTTCTGTGAGCAGCTGGGGTACCTCGAGATTAGGCATCGAGTGTCCTATAAAGACCTGCACTATGCGTCATATTCATTGGACGAGGGCCCTATTTCATAGCGATTGATGTTGGACGTCTACACGATTTTAGTGCGCTAGTAGACTAGGTGTTAAATTGACTGAACTGATTAGCAAGGATTGTCATACGGCATCCTTAGAGGCTTTGTAGGTATGATTAAAATTTTCTGACTTCAATAATATGGGAATAATCCTCAAACTTGAGGAACCACGATAGCTATATGCACACAATGACTGTATCTTGGATCTGGCCTGAGGTGATTATATCATGAATATGATCATTACAAACTTTATCCAGTACAGTCAGAATGTGTATTGAGGATGGTGTATTTCAACAAGAGGATCCATCCCCTATCAGTATGTAACAGTGGTATCTTCTATGTACTTGGAGAACCGTTCACGCCTTTTGAATCTGCGGCACAATGATTGGTCGAATAGGAAATGATTTTCTATGTTGAGAAATAGAGTAAAATGCGGTCTCAAATATTAAAGCAAAGATGTCTAATCCAAGATAGGAACCGACACCAAATTTTATACCCTAGACTAAGGCCCGGAGGCGATAGATGGAAGGACCGTACCCGTATGAAATTCAGGAGTTTAAATGTTCACACAGATATCCACCTAGTCTCTAGTACCATGGACCATTGCTAAAAGGCCACCTATGGTACCGGGCTCTTCTAATTAATGGTTGATCAGCAGCTATTAATTAAATTAGATTTGATTAATCAATTGTGTTGGGCACTAGCCCAAGTCTAGCTAAAAGTGAACTTAAAGAGTCACACACAGATTACCGAGGAAGAAAAGAAATTAATTTCAAATTAATTTTAAAATATATAAATAATTGAATTATTTACAAGTGAGATGACAATTGGATGGGCACCCAATCATTAAATTAATTGAATTTATAATTTAATTGACTTTATCTTAATTAATAAATTGAATTTAGTGATTAGAAATATTTGGGTTTGTCTTTAATTGGATTGAATGACAATAGACCTAATTTAGTTTGAATTTTATTAAATTGAATTTAATTAAATTCATTGGACCTTTGGGCTTATTTTAATTTATTTAAAATGAAGGTTAGTCCACTAAATTAAGGCTAATTGGCTAAAGGGTTGACTTTGAACGAATGAATGGAGGAGTTGGACTCCTCCATATTTGAAAACTAGAGTTGATTGAGTTGTACTTTTGGAAAGTGCAACTCAGGCATATATAGTATCCCTTTTATATGGTATGACTGGATCAAATAATGTAGAAAGGGGGGTTGATTTGTGGAATTTACTGGAATGTATCTAGACATATTTTCACTCACCAGTATAAACCAATATATTTTTTCATATACACATACAACTCTAACCGTACAAGCCAAAATCGGCTGCCCCTATCTCCCTCTGTATCCCACTTATCTCTTGCTTCTTTGATCAAGTATCAAGTGTAGAGTTGTAGAGAATTGTGATAAGGAGAACATACTAACTCATGGTGTAATTCTTTTTTATCATCTTTTTTCAAATGGATTTTGATTTCCTCTAGTAAGGAGATCAAAATCGTTCTTCCCTCTATGTGGTGTGGACCACCTCTAGAGAGCTTCTACTTTGGAGTCTAAGGTGAAAAAATAGAAAATACACGTTGCCCGTTGAAACAAAAAAGAAAGAGGTAATAGCTATGCACATTATATGTCTGTTTTGTTCATTTATATTATATATGGCCTCGTATGTATAGATATCAATTATTGTTATAATCCTCATACTATATCGAACCCCCGAAAACCATCAAGGGTACACCTCTTGGTTGGATCGTAATTTTAATTATTACTTTCTTGATCCCTTCTTTCTTTTTCGTGCTTCCGCCTCGCGTTCTCGGGTTGATCCACTTAGTTAAGCAACACATTGTTGCCTCATTGTCGGGCTAATCGGCTCCTTCAATAAAACCCAATCCAATGTTCAAATTCCTTAACCCGCTTCTTAACCTGGCCGAAACACATCTTGTCCCAATTAGTCAACTCCTCCCTCGCCCTTTGCATGCAACCCATCCGTCTACCCATTGGCCAGTCATCCCCCCTGTACCAAGTATAGCGGATCACATCTTCACAATCAGTCGCCCTAGTCTACATGGCTTCGAATTTAAATAACTTACTCAACTTCTGTGGTTGCAGCTTGTCGGCAATGAGGTGGGTGATCATCGGGCAATGGTTCAAGCCCCTAGTTGAGCCATTAACCACCTGTACATCTAGGAACATGTCATGCCGATCCGTTATTGCACAAGCCCTGTCCAGCTGTACCTTGACAATGTTTGAACCTCTCTCATGTTTCACCATGTGTACGTGCTACCGTAAAACCCCAAGTCTGCAAGTTGACAATTCGTGAGACACTCAAAACTCCTCAATTTGTCACATGGGTCTAGGACAAATCTTTCCCTCTTATTGTAGAATCTTGTTTAAGTCACATGAGCATATCAAGGGCCGAACTAATCCTAATGAAAGGTCTATTGCAGCCGCCACATTTCCATCCTTCGTCCTATCTTAGGGTGACCATAAATACATATGAATCTTCAGCCCTTGGTTCCATCTAATCTAGAAATACCAGCATCAATGTGCGAGCTATAAAATGAGTGAACAACTAGATTGATAACTTTTCTCCAAAGGAGCATTAAGCCATCAATCTTTCCACAAAAGTCCACGTTAAGACCAAATAGATTAAACTTCTCCTTTAATAATTCACACTTACGTTTTCTGCATTTAGTCTAGAAAAAAAAGAATTTAGGCTGGGTTATGGAGTCAAATAAGCTCTCCTAATGTTTGAATTGTCTAGGGAACCCCACTCCCTAACAATGCTACATTATTGGAGTCATGGCGAGCGGTAAGTAGCCTTCGGCAATCCTCATCTAGCAAATGAATCACTTCACATTTTCAACCAAACCCTCCCTCATTTCATCAATCCAATTGGCATGCAACGGTTTTGGGAGACAGCCACCCTCTGTGTTGCCCATCTCTGTTCACAACAGCTAAAGGGAATTGAAGACCTAGCAAGCATTGTTGAGAACATAATCGGAACTGAAATTAACACATCATTAACCATCGATTGTGGTGCGTCCTGTAACCCCGAGATAGACAGTAATAATGGCAACTCATGGCATACACCAACCTGCTAACCTCGCCATTGCTGGGCAGTGACTGGCCAACTCCAGCAGCCCAAGGGACGAAGGACAAGGGACTGGGACTCTAAGCTAGAGGTGGGTACCCCCTACTTGCTAAACAACATGGAGAGACTTGGGTCGTAGGCTACGACTCACCCTCCATGTCCTCCCTATCTTCCTGGTGAACTTGAGCCCCACCAGCCTGTAAAACATACTTACCTTAATCCAAAAATATTGTCTCCTAACACGCAAGTTGGTAGAATTACCAAACATATATTGTCCTCATATTGAAGTGGACGTGTGACAACACCTAGGAGAGGATGAACCTAAATTGCACAAGGAGCATTTAGCCGATCCAATTGGATTTCTGGTCACTTATTCTTCAATCTCCCACTTGACCTAAAGCCAATCACCCATTGACCTCAAGTCAATCTTATCAAGATGTTGAGTATGACAATTTGTGACATTAATTGAGTTGACTCGTTCCATTCGAACATTACCTCTTCTCACCATCTCTCTAAGCAGATGATAGCGTATAAGAATGTGTTTAGAATGGTGATGAGATCTCGGTTCCTTCACCTGACTTATTGCCCCAATGTTATCACAAAAGATAACCACCGATTTAGCAATGCTCAGTACTAAACCTAACTCTTGGATGTAGTTTTTCATTCAAACCTTATCTTTAGTTGCTTCGGAAGCCGCTATATATTCAGCTTCCATTGGGAATCCATTGTGGTAGCTTGCTTGGAACTTTTTTAAATTTGATGCAGTCTGAATACAAAATTTGATTGAGACTTGACATCATCATCGTACATCTGAAAGCTAGCGTAACTGTAGCCTTCCCGTGTCATCTCTTAATAAGGTGTCACTTCAATTTTAGGATACATGCATAGTATAGTTTGATAGTACTCATGATATACAAAGAATATCAGGAGAAATTCAACTGTCTTGATTAAGTAAGGTGTATGGGCTTTGCGATTTATCAATTTTGAAAGTTAACTATTATGCAAATGATTTGTCAAAATAGGTTCTTGTAAAATCAATTTCCAAAAAAATGGCCGAACTATACATAATTTTTAACATATAAATTGTACATAAAATTTTCCATTGAATATATGAGGCTCCCAAGATTACTTTTAAGGTCCATTGCTATTCCCCACTGCATCAACCAAAAATTCTAATCAGAATTCAAATAGAATCTGTTCATATTTGAACCAATTACATATATAGTAAATTTAATATATTTATTATGTTATTAGCGTATAATTCAAGAAAAGTGACAAATCATATGAGAAATGTACATATCAAACTGGATATGTGATTGGTTGAGTCCAATTGAATCTAATTTGGATAATGATTTTTCCTGCGTAAAAACTTAACTTGGCTGTAATCTGATATATGTAGATGTAATCGTAGTAACTCATTTTTTGGCTCTATTTTCATAAGTAGTAACTTATAGATCCTACATAGTTGTCATGTCTGAACATAAATTAAGGCTTCTTAACACACCCGACCACACGACCTAAACAACTACCGGATGATCGATGCTAAAACCCTCATCCAAGCTAATACTTGTTTCTAAACACCTCAAACTTGCACTTTCAAACGACATACTATCAATATCTACATGAAACCTCTCAAGTCCAATGCCATCTATGCTTACGCTGCTATAAGAGTAATGATGATGGGTAGATGATAGCTGATTAATCCTATGACTCGTTGCCTTATCAGCTGTGCTGATCATAAGCGTTGGAGAATCTTCGTCAAGAGGCTGTGGTGGTAACAAGTGATCATCTACCGATTTTAGAGCTGCCTCGAGTTCTTGCCACACTTGAGTCATTGTAGGCCTTTCCTTGGGCACTTTGACTACACATCTTAGAGCAAGTTGCCCCATCTTTAGCATCATTTGCATGTTGCATCCTTGTATCAGAAGATCAGTGTCCAAGATATCTTCAATGCTGCCCTTCTCAATGCTAGGCCTTGCCTGCAACAAATTAATTATCATGTACTATTGTATAAAATGGGTAAATCACATTTTATCACATGAATTATACCTGTTTTTACATTTTGACATTTAACTTTTTTGTTCTTATGTCAACTTACCATCTCAACTCTGCAAAATTTGTACTTTATCATATATGTAAGACCTTTTTTTTGCTGATTGTTTTTACCGAAAAAAACATTACATTTTGTGCATGTGCATTGCATCTGATATTTTTTTGACAAAAAACATGATGGAAAAACAGTTATAAATGACAAAGTGCAAACTTTCACAAAGTTAAGATGATAAGTTAACAAAAAAAATATATAAATGTCAAAATATAAAAATAATTATAATTCGAATGACAAAAATATAACTAATTAGTATAAAATTCTATTAATATATGTTCCGGAGATAAATAATTATTCTTATGCACTAGAGGAAGTCCCTTTATCACTAGTTGGGGCAAATTCTCATTTTAAGGGAGTTTCAATAACTGGTGGACAACAGCATATAAACCCTACATATAATATACATATTCAAGGAGAGTATTAGTCATAATTTACCAAAGTTATGTGGTTTTTCTTTTTTTTTTTTTTGAAAAATTCTATTGTCGTCAATATAATTTAAAATTTTTATATGTACAGTGTAAAAACAACAAATACAGTTACTAATTAAATACTAATGTATAATGTAGGCCCCATGCATTAATGTAATTATCATGTTTGGTGTTTTTACAATAAGTACATATAAGAAATTTCCTTTTTTTCCCACAAAATTGTGGACTTTTATGCTACAATTGGATAAAAGGCTTTGAATTTTAACGAAATGATTTGGACAAACGATCTCAAATAATTTAATATTAGGATAGTTTAAAATTTATCAATATTTCATAAAATATAATTTTTAAAAAAAGTGTTAATGAATTTAAAATCTTTTTAATATAGAAATATCCTAATAAATATAAAGAATTTGTTTGAATATTTCTAAATTCAAAGAATTGTAAATCATTAACTCTAATTTTGAACTACATTATGCTGAATATTAATGAGTTTTTAATTCTTCTAACATAGAATCATCTTAATTCCTTTCTCCAATTGTAACCTGTAAAATTCTTTTTACAATGCATATTCCAATAATTCTTATCAATGAATTTTCCTCTACAATTATATAGCATAATGCAAAAGTAGGGAAAATAGTAGTTTTCGTCCTATAATTTAGGGACTTTCCACTTTTGACGACATTCACTTAATGGTCACGTGGCCTTTTCGGTTAAACATCTAACGGAAAGGCGTCTTGGGACCAAATTAAAGTTCTACTTTTTAAAGTTACGAGACCAAAAGTGATAATTTTATAACCAGTAGGATCAAAAGTGGAAAGACCGTAAGTTACAA
>NC_026149.1:8358419-8358924 GCF_000512975.1 Sesamum indicum | reverse complement strand
AGCCTCGACGATAACTTTTTCACTTGGATGTCATGATAATAGTCTTCACAACTCCCACTTACCCAATCAATGATGTGAGAACTAGCATTACTCCTGCTTGACTCAACTGCAGGTCTAGCAGCAACAAGCTGCAGAAGTATCACCCCAAAGCTATAAACATCAGTAAACGGAGTCAAATGAAAGCTTGAGCAATAGGCTGGATCAAGGTACCCTGGCGTCCCTTTGACTTGACTACTAACATGAGATTGATCCCCGACGGGACCTGACCTAACGAGTCCGAAGTCTGACACCTTCGCCTCGTATTCCTCTCCTATCAAAATGTTGCTTGGTTTTATGTCACGATGGATTATGCTCGGGCTAATCCCTTCGTGCAAATGAGCTACTCCTGGCATCATAAACGACGTAATTTTACAAAAATTATTCTATGTTGATCGTTATATTGAAAATGTTGATATTATCGATTATCAAAAGGTAGACGAGAAAAATACCTTTAGCTGCCCCAATG
>NC_026149.1:8317113-8358409 GCF_000512975.1 Sesamum indicum | reverse complement strand
ATGTTAAGTTAAGCTCCTTCCTCCCCTTCCTGACAAGGAGATAGTGAGAATAATATGTCGGATTATTCATTGTTAGAAATTAAGGTTTGCTGAAGTTAGTTAAACTTAATTACCCATGATGTAGTCGAGTAGTGAACCGTTAGTCACATACTCGTAGACCAAGATTTTTGCTGCCTTTGGCCCTGCAGAAAGCATTTCAGATAGGAATAGAATCTCCCTCAGTTGCATGTTATGTAAACTTCATTTATTCAATAGTTAATTATATAAATGGGAAAACGCCAACACAGGGCAATTTTAGTTGTATTGGAATTCAATTTTACAATTAAACCCAATTTAAAAATATTGACATATTAAAAACAAAATCTACCAAAATGCAAATTTGACTAGAATTCAGGGTTCATATGAGGTGTACTGCCAAATTCTGGTGGAATTTGCAATTTTCACCCATTTTTATTCTGAATCTATCAATTTACTACAAAACTAAACTCTAGTAAAGGCTAAAATTGCCACTCCCCTTAGTTATTGGAGCGAAATTGCAATTTTCCATTATATATACCCCTGGTGTATGATTTAGCTATATTATTGAAAAAAAATCTATTTTAAATTACAGATTCCTCTTGCCCATTTGGTCTTAAAGGCAATATGCAACGAAAAACTGCTATAGGGACTACAGTATAATTATTCAAAATATATAGAAGGATCTTTCTGTAATATGCCTAAATTTCCATGATTATTCCTGCAATAATTGAAGAAATTCCTCTTCACATACCGGTTTCCTCGCAGAAGCCCACCAGCCCTACAAGGTTGTCATGCTTCACTTTTGATAGCAACTTCACCTCTGATCATTCATCAAGAATGGATCAGTAACTTAACCATGCACACTCCATGTGCAGTGCAAATAACAACACAGTAAAAATGTCTGGGCTAAAATTCCATGTACCATTTCTGAATTCTTCTGTGCTTGTATATGATACTGCATGGGGCTTCTTGATCGCTAGCGTTCCCTCCGCCTCAAACGTACCACGATAGACGTTACCAAACGCTCCACAGCCGACCAAGCAAGATTGGCTGAAATTATCCGTAGCCTTCTGTAGTTCTTCCAGACGAAAGTGCCTTAAATTCATTTTGGCTGCATCGAGTTTTCCTGCTTGAAACCAAAGAGCAGAATGAGCTAAAGTTGAGTACTGAATTGTCATTCGTAGGATTGTGTAAGATTTTTTACCGAAATCACAGGTACACCCCCTACGAAAGTGTTGGTTTATACCGTGTTTGTGTAAGATTTTACTATAGAAATATACTTGTAATTACAATTACAATATCAAGATGTATGCTCGTTTTTATATTTAGACCGGACCTCAACGGGTGTCGATGTATTCAGTCTTTTTGGGTGAAATACATTTTGGGAGAATGAAAAGAGAGGAAATTTTCATACTATTTTAACTGCATTTAAACGTTGAAAAGCATTAATTTCATTATATTCTAAGGGATTGACTGACCTTTCTGCCTCCTCCATAGCCTGAAATTGGCAAAAAGCTTCCTTCTGAAACAGAAACACAGCCATCCTGCAACAAATAGTATTATGATGGCAATGACAACACCACCTAACATAGGACTACTCGAACTGGAAAAAGATCTATGATGTTGCCAATTTGGAGGTGCTGAAGTTGGTGAAAGCGCTTGTCTGCTCGACATTTCCTTCTGATTCTTCGATGTCAACGATGTTGTTTCATGGGCACTTATGTTTCGTTTTTGCATGAAACTGCATGGTAGATCTTCCCCTTGAAAGTAATAAGCTAAACATGAAACTGGATATTGGCTAGATATTGCGAGAAATAAGGAGGAAGAGGTGAGGTTATACAGTCAAAATTACACTTTTAGTCCCACAGGATAAAGAATTCAACACTTTTAGATCTTCTTTACAGATTTTCCAAAATGGTCCTCAAATTGAAAAAACTCTACACATTTAGTCCTCTATTTTAAGATATTTTTAAAATAATTTTAAAATTGAGAAAACTCGACACATCTAATCCTCTACTTTACGATTTTATGGGACTAAATGAATTTAACTTTCCCAAACCATTTTAAAAATCCCATAAAACATAGGACTAAATGTGTCAAGTTTTCTCAATTTTACGACCATTCTAAATATCTTATAAAGTATGGGACTAGAAGTGTTGAACCCCCAATTTACAGGACTAAAAGTGTAATCTTACGAATTATGGATAAGTTGAAAATTGTGTTAATTTACATAAAACTGATGTTTTAGCCGGCCATCCCCATTTTTATTGTTTGATGATGGTGATCTATAAGTGTGACTTGGTCCATTTTCTTTATGTAGGCGGCACACGAGGCCAAGAAGACATGTCAAACGTAGATTATACACTTAAAAATAGTTTCTAATCATTCGTAAATATATAAATCTCTACTCGAATCTTGAAATGGGCTCATGCACATGCCATAACGATATTGCAACACAAAGACAACAAAGTACTCCCTCGTGTGCTGTAATATTAAAACTTAATAGTTGTTAGCAGCTATACAATTTAATCATTTAGATGTAGATATCAAATAATAGTCCGAACACTATAGTTTAGTATTGACTTCACCTCAAGATTCGTTATTACCACGCTAGAGGACAAGAAATTGAACAGAAGAAAAGATTTAAGGTGATCTCTAATCAACTTTGGATAAATTATATTTACCGTCGTGTATATTAGGAGTGACTTTTTTTTAAAGATTTTAGTTATAAGGTTGGCAATTCAATATAGAAAAAGTGCAAACAACCGTCTGTGATATTATAAATGAACAAATTATCCTCACTGCAAGAAATATAATTATAACCACGACTAATTATCTTGGTAAAAAAATAAAATATCGTGGCAAATAGTAATTGCCTACGACTTTGCTACAGCTTATTAGTCGTAGTAGTAAAGAGCATGGCTAAAACATCCACCGTAGCTCCAGGTCATGGTCAATTGGGTTCGCCCGATTGGCCATGGCTTATAGATACTAAAAGAACACATTTTTTGCCATGCAAAATTAGCCATGGCCAATGCTCTTTTTTATTCTTTTTAAATTATTGAAAATGAGATGAAGCAAATATGCTTCAGAAAGTAATTATATTTTAATGCCACTAGTCCCAGAACAAATAAATGTCCATAACAAAAGAGTAGAAAGAACTCTGCAAGTAAAAGTTTCTAACAAACAAACATAAATAATATATGAACACCATTTTATTATTGAACTGCTGAAGACTGGATTCACTATAGTAATAACCAAGTCATGACAAACACAAAAATTGTTCCTTCTTATCTATATTGTTCTTGTCTTTGTGTTTGTGTAAAGCTTGATATCAATTTGAACTTCAACTTCACCTGCCATCACTCGTTTGATCTGCAAAATCAAGAATTGGCATAAAAATGTGGGGAAAAAATCAGCTATAAAAAAAGATCAAGCAACAATAAGCTTTTCGGATATAAAACATTACTATTATCCGCAAACGGTAAAAAATGAAATTGTAATTGTGCTAAACTTCTCTCGACAGAAACAACTTTTAAGAAACTTAACGAAATCAAGAGCTCCAATATTATACCAAACTAATATTAAAGACTTTAAATAACATGAATGGATCATATTTGCTCTCTGTTTTCACAAAGATTTGTTGCGAAACAGTTAATATCTTGAAACTAATTTATCCAAGCAAACAAGTCGACTAGTCATAATCGAGTAAATAAAAAACTGTTTCTTAAACTTAGATCCTGACTGAGACCTAATAATACCAGGCAAGAGGACTATCATGAAAGTGAATAATACTCGTAAGAACTGCAGTCATCCATGGGGACACCGTTCATATAATCAGTGAATCAGAGTATTTGACCACTAAATCGAAGGCATTGAAGTTTTTAGTTCAAAACTACATATTTAACGCCAATAAAGGACAATAAATTAGAGTTTGTTGGTACCTAAAACGGTAGTGGAATTGCGGCACGAGAAAGAATAGCTGTTCCAACATGGAAAAACATTAGAGTGAATCGGGTCAAAAATTGTTAACTGCTCCTTACATGATGAAAAACTGCAACTATTTACAAAACTTAAGGTAACAATTCTGTCCAAAATCATATGAGCACATTTAAAAGAAAACAAAATCATTTTAAAGATTTCATCCCTCTATCTCATCTTGAGGAGAAGGCAATAGTTGTCAATTGTCATCTGATAAATTTAAGCTACATGTTAGCACTAGAACAAAACACAATCACAAGATAAAGCGTCATCCAAGTAACACCTGCCCATGAACAAATTTTTCAGCCAGCAATAAAGATTGAAGGAGTTCCATAAAGCCTAAATCTATAACACTTGTACAGGAAATGGTAATCAATGAAGTATATATCACCTCAGTAGCATTGTCAGCTGACAGAACTGCTAAAGCACACCGTAGAAGCATCACAAGCCCCAGCAAAGAAGAGTGATACTGTTGACGTCATGATACTTAAATTGCAGTATCCACCATATTAAGAATAATTGAATAGGTTATTCTCAATATTTTGACTAGAAAAATAGTAAAATAGAGCATTTGTATTAATTGAAGGATTAATAAAATGGATTATTGAGAGTCACCAAGTAGCAAACTTTGTATCCAGCAACTCTTTATATTCTTTCTTGCCACCTTCCATTCTGGTGATGCCTGCTTACCAGGTTATGAAATAATTAAGCATTCTGAATTATAATTGATAAATAATAACATGTAAACATGGAAATTTCAACATCTGCCCCTTGTTAACAAGTATAATTTGTTATAAACCTGAATTTAGAACAGATGTTAGGAACCAAGAATTCGAAAATATACTATCAAACTGAAATTTCCAAACCTATCTAATGTCGAATGGTTGAAATGGAGGTTTAATTGGTCAAGATGGGCCAGTAGTTGGTTGAAATGGAGCTACAGGAAATCCGCCAAGTCTGGAATATGAGACGACATCTTCCACAAATTCTTAGGTCATCTCTGCCCGTGTTTGAGTTTTTCTTTTTGTCATTTCTTCCATCAGCACCTTCATTTGCCTCTTTTCTTCCCTCATTTTTTATGTGTATGAAGTGACACAAAATTGTATAAAAATTCTGCTTAAAATATGGGACAAAATGCATAAAACTCCCCAATGTTTTAAAAAATATGCAAAAAACACCCCCCTATTTTCAGAATAGCTTAAACCCCCTCTTGTTTTGTTTTAGTCAGCAAAAACCCCCATTCTGTTAGAAACTAACGGGAGGTGGAGAAGACGCGCGTCTGCTGCGTTTGGTAGTGTTTTTCTGCGATTTAGTTTGATATTTAATGACTTTTTGGACCAAAATACCCCTCTATGGGTCTATATAACATGCAAAGGGGTTTTTTGCTTGTTTTGTATCTTCCTTTTGCCATTTCTCCCCCAAAAAAAGGTATGAAACTGTTTTTTTTTCTCTTTTATTTCATTTGTCCAGTTTAATTTTGGTAATTTAATTATATTAAATTATTTTTTTTATTTCATTTTTGTAGAATGAGTTATTCTAGGAAATTCACTTCAAAAAGAGAAGAAATTATGGATTTGAGATATAAAAATCCAAAGTGCTTTTGTCAAAGAAATGCCGCTATTAGAGTTGTTGGTCCGACAAAAGAAAGTGAAGGAAAATTACTCTGCAATTGTAGAGCTGGACAATGCAATTTTTTTAGTTGGTTGGAGCCAATCAGTGTATCTCGTACAAACTCACAAAGTTTCCAAATGCCAGAAATGGAAGAGGTGGAATCAAATTTAAGAGGTATGGAAGAGAAATTTTCTGAACTGATCTCTATATGCGAAGACCTTACTGGCAAAGTGAAGCAGCTTGATGGCAATCAAAAAACGTTAAAGGCACTAATTGTAGCTATTTTATTTTGCATGATTGTTGTATTATTTAAATGAATTTGTCAATTTAATGTTGTTAAGTGAATTTGTTATTGTAATGTTAATGAACCTATAATACAAGTAAAAAACAGCAAAATGCATGCATCACAACAATTTCCCAACAACAAAAACAACCATCATGAATTTCATTTCACTTCAAAATGGACAAAGTGCATTCACAGAAACATGTATACAACTAGATTTTCATCCTGATTTACAACTGTACATCCAAAAATTCTAATTTGCAACCATCAGTTTTGCAAAATCCATCACTAAAACATCACAAAATAGACAAAAGTTGAACCACAATTGCACCTCATACATTTTCTGTGGGCTTTGATGTCCCATCAGTATTTTCATTATTTTTCTTGGTTTGTCTTGGCCGATATGAGTTGGCAAAATTACCTGATAAGCTGTTGAGGATTGTGGATGTTCTTGTTGGACAGGTTGTTGAGTTATTTGCTCTGAATGAACAACCAAAAATATAGTAAATGAGATACTGGTGTGAACAAATAAACCTGTAAATTCTACTTTATTAATACAACAAGTGGCATACCTGTTCATGTGATGATTTATGCACATTCAATCCTCTAGTGATAGTCTCACCTAGTGTTGCTCTGCTACTCTGTTTAGGAATCTATAAATTAGATTTTTCATTATAAAAACATCATAAATTGAAGCATAGTTGATATGCTAAAATTACGTACCTTAAAAGGTTGTCTTGAAGCTGTTTGAGGTGGTGGCTGAAGTGGAATTGGTGGCTGAACTGGAATTTGTGGCTGAACTGGAAGTGGGGGCTGAACTGCAATTTCGGGCATGGAATCTTGAGATGGTTGGGAATAAATTGGAGGTACCTGCAACACAAGACAAAGAGTCAAAAATTGGTGTATGACAGTCAAAAAGCTGATATTAAATTAGTATTACCTCTTCTTGAATTGTCTCATTCTCATTAAAAGGTGGATAAGGTGGGGTACTAGGTCTTCTAGATCTTGATGCACCATGTGACTTGCTGGATCTTTGTCTGCCTTGGTTGGGATTCTGCAAAGACATAATTAAAGTTAGACAAAAATAATTAAAGCTATTAAATAATGTCTGTTAGATAATAAATGAACAGACAAAAATAATTAAAGCTATTAAATAATGTCTGTTAGATAATAAATGAACAAATAATAATTAAAGTAAGAAAAATTACCTGCTTGAATTTGGATTTGGGGTGTGGGGGATTGGTGCAACTTCTTTTATTGTGCCCTTTTCTCAAACATATTGCACAAGTGTGGGTAAAACCTCTTCTTGAAGTTGTTTCCCTCACATCATTTGCATCCTTCCTTCTACATTTTTTTGGCCTTCCCATCTAGTTGTTTCCCTCACATCATTTGCATCCTTCCTTCTACATTTTTTTGGCCTTCCCATCTTGATTACTACATTAGGAGGATCCACTTTTCCCATCTTTGAATCTTCAAAATCATGCATCCCTGGCACTGGGTGGATCATGTGGTTGTATACCTTTAAATACACTTCCTTCTTGAAGCATTCATCAATGAAATCCTCCACTTTCAGCCTATGATAATCAATTGCAGCAATGGCATGACAGCAAGGATATCCCACAAGCTGAAACATGCCACAACTGTAAAACTGCTCCTTGAGGTAACTTATGTGGTTTTGCATAAAATGCATTACCTCGTATTTGTCTTCCCCTGCCCAAGAAGGAAAGCAGTTTCTATTCTCCAGCCTTTGCACTTCAGTTTTCTTCATGATATTAGGACAAACAACCCCCTTGTATTTTTTCATCTCCTCTCTTTTCACTTGAATTCTTCCCATGAATTTCCTCCTTATCCATTCAAACATCTGAATTATTGGTAATTCCCTTGCCTCCAGGATAATATGATTGAAGGATTCGTTCATGTTATTCACAAGCACATCAAACTTTGTCTTAGTTAGGAAGAAACATCTTGCCCAATGTACTGGAGGTATTTCAGCCAACCATTCGTATGGTGTTTGTTCAGCATTTTTTTTTGGGTACATTTTTTCAATCTCAGCCATTGTTTTCAAGTGTTGGTTAACACTGTAAGTTAATGCAGCTTTCCAAAACATCTTTTTTAGTTGTTGCCCTTTAAATTTTCCTTTAAAATTATTGTACATGTGCCTCAAACAGAATCTGTGTTCAGCCCCAAGTGCCAGTTCAGCAATGGCCTCTAGTAACCCCTTCTGCCTATCTGAAATGAAGGCCCATCCCCTCTCATTTTGTGACACTATATCTCTAAGCAAAAGGTTAAAAAACCACTCCCAACTATCATATTTGGAAACGTCAATCTGCAATTCTCTTCTGATTTTGTTCTTCAATGATTGAAGAGACTCATTTGGATTGTCTTTTACAAACTTTTCAATTACTTTACCAATGTACTTGTAATTGGCTTGCTTATTTTCAACTTTACGTGCACAGGTATGTTCTCCCTTAATTGACTTTATCTAAAATATTGTGGATTTCATGATTGAAGATGCCCTCAACTTCCAATTACACCCATTTTCACAAGTTGCAACTATCAAGTGTTTTTCATTCATCACCAACTTCAAATCCCATCCCCTCCTCACAGCCCAATCCCTCAGCACATCCGTAAATTTGGCTCTTGTCTCAAACTTCATACCTACTGTCAAATCTACTTCAGCCATATTCATCATCTCATCCACATTGGACACCCATCTCCCTCATTACCAAAATCTTCATCCTCACAATCAGTAAACCACTGTCCATCTCCCCTACTAGTCCCTTCACCCTTCTCATTTTGTTGCTCTTGCTGTTTGTTTTTCTTTCTTTCTCTCATTAAAGACCTTAGAGTCTCTAGCATTGTTCTTGTGTAGTTTTCAGGCCTACTAGTGAAAATATCATCATCCCAAGGACCCTCTAAATCCTCTAACATCCATGAAGGGCAATCAGAAACTAATGATGAATCAGACTCATCATTTCCTACCTCTTCCTCAACCCCTACTTCCTCACCCTCTACACCCTCATTGTTACCATCAGCCCCATCCTCAACCCCTTCACCCTCATTATCACCCTCAGCCCCTTCCTCAACCCCTGCTTCTTCACCCTCTACTCTCTCATTGTCACCCTCAGCCCCTTCCTCCACTCCTACACCCTCATTTTCACCCTTAGCACCTTCCTCAACCCCTACACCTTCATCATCATCCTCAGCCCCTTCCTCAACCCCTACTCCCTCAAAAACAAATCCTGCACTCTCATTTTCAACCTCAATCCCTTCCTCATTCCCTGTTTGTTCAACATTATATTGTAACAGTGGCACAAAAATTTCACAATGAAGGACATTACCACTAACATCTATAGACAACAAAGGGCCTGCTTTTCTTTCAATGTAAATTGATATAACATTACAACTTTTATAGTCTCTTAATAACTCTCTAATACGCTCATCCCCTTCTAACTTCTTTATAGACATTTGTAATGTTTGTTGAGGAAGTGAATAATAAATTACTACGTTACTACCCTTGCCCCCAACTTTAGTGTACATTGTTATTAGGTTATCATAGAATAATCTTTCTTTATCAACCCCTGGAAAAAAGACAGTATACCCCCCGACATATCTAATGATTGGTACCCATTCTATGACCCCACCTAACCACACAAAAAAGTCTGCATAGTCTTCCAAAACCATATTCTGCAAATCAATTAAGAAATTAACTTAGTCATAACACATAAAATTAACAATGAAATATTACAGAAACTGTAAAATTTTCAATGATTAACCAGTAATATACAGTAATGGGGGGGAGGGGATAAAAACAGTAAAACACAAACATGTTCTTATTTTCTTGCAAGTATGCAAATTCTTTTTGGAGAAGATTAGAGAAAATGTTAAATAATCCAAAGATTCATAAACAATTCCGCTGGAGGAATTTTATATACCAAATAGCATACAGAAAGAGGACATGCTGCTCTACAAACGTCATGCACACCAATCTATACATTTGCTCCCTCATTGGATCATTAAAAAGATTGTTCTTTTTATAAGATAAATTCAAAAACGATGGTTGTTACTCTATAATTTCTTAAACCAGTGATGAAATATATTCTTCTTCAAAACAACATCTATGATGAATTGCATAAACCAAAAAAGTCCAAAGAAAGAATGCACCTTCAAACAACTATTTGAAGAACGACTTCTATTTCTACCAAATATGAAGTAACAGCGCGAGACACACTTTCTACAGACAGGGAAATGAAATCGCAACAAGCCCAGATTAAAAAAAATCATTAAACAGCTAAAAAGATGAACCGAGCACAAGAATTTTTCTATACATACAAGTGTAAAAATTTCATCATCATCATCTCCGCAGGAATTACAATAATTTCTCAAAAAAAACATAAAAAAATTTAAACTTACCAGTTCTTCTTCAACCACGAACGACCTCTCTTCTCCTCGACCACAAACCCTAAATCTAACCTACGAAATCTAAAATCAATGTTTTTCGTTCTATTTAGGGTAAACAAACACAAGTTTTTGGATCAAATTCCCTCGATTTCTCCCTCACAATCGCAGACCCATGAAACCCTAATTTTTTTACTTTGGTAGTTCTCTGGTCTCGCTGTAACTCTTTTCTCTCTCTTCGAATTCACTCTTTGACTGTAGTCAAAGAGCAGTAAACACAGCAGGGCTATAACGGTCAAGTTAGGAAGAAAAATAACGCCGTTAGTGCTCGTTTTAAAAAAGGGCACGTGAGCTGACTAAAACAAAACAGGAGGGGAGTTTTAGCCTATTCTAAAAACAGTGGAGTGCTTTTTGCATACTTTTTAAAACACAAGGGGGTTTTATGCATTTTGTCCTAAAATGTGAGGTATCTAAAATTAATTAAAGAACAAAATTAATAATAAATATGAAAATGAGGGGAAACTAGCTAGAGCATGAAAACTGCATTTTCCCTTTCCACAGCTGAATTAACTTGGGCAGATATTATTTTGCGTGAGTGTGGTCCAAAATTTCCTTAACTTTTCGGAACTTAATCACCTAATTCTAATCTTCTCCTTCTTTTTAATTTACTGAATATTTTCTTAAAAAGGAGGTTGGACCAAACTCAATATATATTTAAATTACAAAACTGTTTGGTAGTACCATAAGAAAAGACTAAGTTGGGAACCTTTTACGTTGGTTTAAACTAATAGATATGAATTTTGGTCAGAAAATACCACACTAAAGCCCAAAATCAACTCCAAAAATTGGCAAAATCGGGCAGCAATGGCAAGGCCGACCTCATTCATACCCATAATTTAAACCGACGACCTAGAGAGCCTTATCATTAAGTTCCTTCAATTTCTCCTTATGTTTATCAGTAATGAAAAATACTCTTTTTTTTTATTATATATATATACACATCTATATAGCCATGCTATCTCTGTTATACTTGGATAATTCAGCAGCAGCAACTTAACCTTGCATTAGGCTAACAAAAACAGAAACAAAAATGGAAATAACGAATGCAAAAATTTAAATAAGAGAACTCACAGGTGGTTTCTTCTTATGCCAAATGAAAGTTTTTATAACTAAGGGAAAAGAAAGAAATTACAAGTGGAAATGCCTCAGCTTCAACACATGAAGGCTTCCGAGGGCTTACAGAAAAAGGGGGGAGAAGGTTCTATTTATAACCAGTGGGTTCGGACTTGAAATCAATTCTTCACGTCCGCATGGCCTCCATCTGCCAAGTGTCCTCTCATTTTCGACACGTGTCCTCTCATTTTCGACACGTGTCATTCGATCCATTTTTGTTTACTTGCCATGCTGTCAGTTCATTTCTTCATGAGTCTGGAGAAGCTACTTCCTTCCGACTCTGATCCCGACTGCTTGTGATCCTCTTTGTCTTCAGATGATTCCGAAATGTCCATTTTTTATTTTCCTTTTAGTGTCTCCCGGATTCCTTTAAAAAGATTGTCAAGGAATTCTTCTTGAGAAGATTCTTCAAACGGATTTTGAGCTTCCCCAGCGAGACAATGGATAGAAGGAATGGCTTCACTCTATTTTTTCACTGAATTCTCTATCCCATGGATTTGGAAATGGCTGCCAGAGGTAGGAATTACCCTATAGAAAATCCCTTGCATGAAAAGGAGGTTTTGTTCAAAATTCTGGAACAAGCTAATGCAAATTGATCCCGAGACCAAGAAATACTATGGTCAAGAGATAATCAATGAGATGGAGGAAAAATTACAAGAATATAAAATTCTTGCAGAAAAGGAAGAAAATCAGGCACCCAATCCTTTTGAGCATATCTCCTAGAGAATTCTGAATAAGAAGAGGGTAATCACTAAAAATCAGATGATTGAGGAATACCTCAAGCAAATGGAAAATAATTTGAAAAAGAATCTTTCGGGAATTGCTTCTCCCATGGAGACCTCAAGCAAAAATGGGTAAAATAAATTTTCTTGTCTTGCTGGGGAAGCTCAAAATCCATTTGAAGAATCTTCTCAAGAAGAATTCCTTGACAATCTTTTTAAAGGAATCCGGGAGACTAAAAGGAAAATCAAAAATGGACATTTCAGAATCATCTGAAGACAAAGAGGATCACAAGCAGTCGGGATGAGAGTCGGAAGGAAGTAGCTTCTCCAGACTCATGAAGAAATGAACTGACAGCATGGCAAGTCAACAAAAATGGACCGAATGACACGTGTCGAAAATGAGAGGACACTTGGCAGATGGAGGCCATGCGGACGTGAAGAATTGATTTTAAGTCCGAACCCACTGGTTATAAATAGAACCTTCTCCCCCCTTTTTTTGTAAGCCCTCGGAAGCCTTCATGTGTTGAAGCTGAGGCATTTCCACTTGTAATTCCTTTCTTTTCCCTTAGTTATAAAAACTTTCATTTGGCATAAGAAGAAACCACCTGTGAGTTCTCTTATTTAAATTTTTGCATTCGTTATTTCCATTTTTGTTTCTGTTTTTGTTAGCCTAATGCAAGGTTAAGTTGCTGCTGCTGAATTATCCAAGTATAACAGAGATAGCATGGCTATATAGATGTGTATATATATATAATAATAAATAAAAAAGAGTATTTTTCATTTTTGATAAACATAAGGAGAAATTGAAGGAACTTAATGATAAGGCTCTCTAGGTCGTCGGTTTAAATTATGGGTATGAATGAGGTCGGCCTTGCCATTGCTGCCCGATTTTGCCAATTTTTGGCGTTGATTTTGGGCTTTAGTGTGGTATTTTCTGATCAAAATTCATACCTATTAGTTTAAACCAACGTAAAAGGTTCCCAACTTAGTCTTTCCTTATGGTATCGTTTCTCTTTATATTTATCGTAATAAAAAATATTCTTTTTTGCATTCCGCCTACATGGTCGGATTTATCCTTTTATTTTTGTACACTCCGCCTACATTGTCGGATTTACCTTTTTACTGTTGTGCATTCCGCCTATATGGTCGGTTCTTCCTACCGCCTCATGGCCGGATTTAAAATTTTATTATTTTCTTCGATAAAGATATGTGAAGATATGAATGAAGAGGCAACCATAGTAGTCAGTGGCGCATGGCGCACAATGGCGCCAAGGGCTCCTGGAGCCATGGCGCAGGCCGCGGCGCGCGCCTTTTCGAAGGATGTCGCAAATATAAAAAATAATCTATATATTTATATAATTAGTATTATTTTGACTAGATTAATGTATAAGGAGCTAAATAAGACATATAAAACAACAAATTCAACATAACAAAACTTCATATAATTAAAAACAACCAATGTTGAAACATTGAAGGATAGCGAAAGTCCTAAAGATTCAAATAAATCCTAAATCCAATCATCTGATTCTACTAGATAATCTTCAAATTCTTCACTTTCATTTCCATCATCTCCATTTTCGTCAGATCTATACTCAGCCTCCACTTCATTAGAATCATCGAAGTTTTTTTTTTCGTCCTCTTCTTCTTCATCAATAAGATTTAGACGACATCCACTAGATTTAAATGAAGAGGCTTTTTTGCTAGCTTTTGAAGAAGACGCCTTTGATTTGCCACTTGGTTCTATTGTAGATTGAGATTGCAAACTATAAGCATCTTCATCAACCCCGACAGCTCGTACAATATCACCCCAAGTCAATTCATCATCCTCAAATACTATAGCATTCTCTTCACCACTATCAAGAGTCGATCTCCCTAACAACCATTCATTACTCTCATTTATTTCATCCAAACGAATAGGATCTATTGTATCACGTGCATCATATCGCCTCCTCAAAGCTCTATTATACTTGATAAAAACTAGATCATTGAGGCGTTTTTGCTCCAATTTATTTCTTTTCTTAGAATGAAGCTGCATAAATTTAAATTTGTAATTTAGTAACACTTAAATAAAAGTTATATCTAGTTAGTTACACTTAAATAAAAGTTATATCTATCAAATACCAATAAATAAATTATATAACATACTTACATGTTCAAAAATACTCCGATTTCGCTCACAACCCGATGAACTGCAGGTTAGGCTCAAAATTTTGATTGCAAAAGTTTGCAAATTCGGAGCCAATGCTCCAAAAGAAGACCATCATTCAGCTAGTCATTTCAAAAATTAAAAAACTTAATATAAGTATAGCTATAGCGATGTAGCATATAGTTAAAAAATCAACTTTTATTAAAATAATAAAATATGATTCTCATTACCTGGTGCTTTTGTAGTCCTATGTCTTATTGCAAAAGGGATCCCAAAAAGTCCTTCTACTTTCTTGTACTTTGGAAGTTCATCAAGAATTTTATCTTGCAATTCAATAGTTGGAACCACCCTCCGAATGCAAGCATATAAACCTTGCTTAACCTCTTCATCTTGTTCTACATTAGAATTTGCATAGTAGAACTCCAGGTTCAAGTAGTAACCAGCTGCATGCAAAGGCCTATGAAGTTGAACATTCCATCTAGCATCAATCAACGCAAACACATCTTTATACTTCTCTTCAATGTTGGAAAATGAAGCAGCAATAGCTTTCTTGGCTCGGCCCATGGCTTCATAAATATAACCCATTAGTGGTTTTCTTTCACCATCTACCAATCGAAGCACCTTGACTAGTGGACTAGCAATTCTAATTATGTAAAGGACATGCCTTGTGCTTCTCTGCATACCTACTCTTGGTCCACCTTTCAGATGTAAACATCTTCCTCAAATTTCCCTTTTGGAACATGGAATCGCTTCAAAGTTAAAAGTGTAGCTGCAAAGCGAGTTTTTGTTGGCCTAACCATCTCTCTACTCTTAGTAAAATCTCTCATAATATCTAAGAGAGGTGGTCTATTATATATGTAGGTATTAATCATCACAACTCACTCATATGTCTTTTTCAAATTAGGAAGTTTGAAGATATCTTCAAACATCAAATCTATACAATGAGCTGCACAAGGCGACCAATATAAATGTGGGTATTTTGCTTCTAATAATGATCCTGTTATTGAATAATAAATAAAGAATTAAAAACAATAAAATAATAAGTAAAATAACTTAGAGTATATAAATTATTTTTAAAAGGACTCTCACCAGCTAAAACCTTTGCACTTGCACTATTTGTGACCACTTGAATCACATATTTCTCCCCCAACAAGTTGCACATACTTATCTAGCAACTCAAACACTTTCTCACCCGTGTGAGCATACAATGATCCATCCACAGATTCTATAAATTTGCTTCCTTTTGGGCTATTCACCAAAAAAATAATGAGCCTCATTTGTCTTGTATCAGTCCAACCATCTGCCATTAACGTGCAACCGTATTTAGCCTTAATCTCATCATGGTCTTTCAAAATGACACGGATGTGTTCCGATTCCTTCTTCAAATAAGTGACCTTTACCTCATGATAGCTGGGGGCCTTCATACCAGGGCCAAATTGGCCAAGAGCTTCAATTGCTGGTCCAAAACTATCTGCTCTTACGGCGTTGAATGGGATCCCGGTATCGTACATCCATCACAAAACTTTTGTACGGCATACTCCCTCATTTTCTTCCTATTCTCATCAAACAACTTCCCACCATCTTTATTTTTCCTTTCTTCCACTACCTCATCAGCATCTTTCATAACATACAGGTCAATAGGACCTATTGATCTTCGCTTTTTTTGTTGCATTTCTTGTGCAACAGATTCAAATGAGCCTCCAAGGGAGACATCAGATAGACTCTTGCCATGACCAATATCTTTTTGCTGAGCTTCCCACTGCTCGTGTTCTTTAGCAATATCATCAAAATGTGGAATTGCATCCATCTGCTCTTTCAGTTGTTTCTTTTTTTGCCACATATTCTCTAATCTCAGCCTTCACATACTCTGGACATTTCGAACACGGTTTAGAATTATTCAAAACCACCAATAAGGTGTTGTTTGTGTCTTGCAATCCCTCCTTTGTGTACCTATCTGTTCCAACATATACATAGACATATATATATAGTTACTCATAGCATTAAGGGTATATTTGACAGCACCATCCACAAAAATCTTTGATTCCAAAGTCTGAAACCCACCAACAATAAAACCTGATGACAATTCCTCTTCCTATTCCTATCCACAAATTATAGATTTATCGACTCCCACTTGTCTACATACAAATGAAAATGAGATCAGGACACTTTTGCTTCATAGATAACCACTCTCAACAGTAGTTCACCATGTCATAAGTTTGGATATAAGGGTTAAAGTACTTCTTCAACATTAGAATTACAAGAATCTCTAGGTAACTGAAAGGGGACATTAATCACTTTGATTTCAACATCATGTGTATGAATAAACAAGAATCAAGGATATTGTCTTATACCCTCAATCATGAACATTGACAGAAAAAACTTATAGAACAAAAAATCAATTATTGTGGAACAAAAACTACCAATTCCAACATTGAATAACCAGTTTCATAATAAACAAACTATCAAAAAGAATTAACAAAAATAAGTACATCTCAGATAGGTTTGGCACCTTACTCGTATGACCCTTTTTTTTTTTTCTCAACGGGAAATTCATTAAGGGCATACCTTAATCAAAATCGATGTTCTAGTATGCAGCTTCAAACTCTCTCCCGATGTTCCCGTTCGCAGCTTCAAAATCTCTTTCGAAGTTCAAGTTTGTAGCTTTAAAATCTTTGGTCCATAGCTCCAAAATATCCCTCAGAAATCGCCCAATATTGAGAATAAGTTGAAAATTTTCACAAATTCACAGATTCCCTATGTTGAAAGTTTTGATTTGAAGAGTAATTTCAAAGGGGAAAGGGAATCAGAGCTATGTTGAGTAGTCGAATCGTTGGGTGAGTCCAAAAGGGGGAAACTAAAAGGAAAAAGTATGCAAAGGAAAAAAGGGGGAAGAAGGAATTTGCTATATGCATCTCTTTGGGTTGTTGAGCTGAGTGTTGGGCTTTTTATATTTTTTATTATATTTTTTCAAAAATTCTTTTTAAAAATTTTAAAAATGCAATTTATAATTTTTCTACAAAGAAATTTTAAAATAAAAAAAAAAAGTATATACAAGGACCGTTGCTATATCAACCATGGTTAAAGATTTAAGTTTTAATGTCAATTTATCTAATTGTGGTGAATAGTACTAATTATCCACGGCCTTTAAACTGTGGCTATTATAATATGGGGAATAATTAAATTTTTTATACTGTCGTTCATAGAAAAAATAGCAATATTGCTTCATTTTAATTAATACAAGAGGATAAATTGTTATTTTTTTTCATAAAGATATAATTTGCTCATTTACAATATTACATCAATAAATTACATTAACTCATCAAATATATACCTATAACTCAGTACTAGTTGTTAGCAGCAATACAATTTATATTATTTAGCTGTGAAATAGTCCGAAAACTATATTTTAGTATCGACTTGACCTCGAGATTCATTATTACCACGCTAGAGGACAAAAAATTAAATATATTATCATCGTTTATATTTTAGGTTATCTCTAACCAAGTTTGGTTATATTGTATTTACCTTCAGTTGATTTTAAAGACTGCAGTTGGCAATTAAATATGTACCTATAATTCACCTATTTTGTGCAAGTGTAGGACTCAAATTACGATATTTCTCTAGCTCGTTGGAAGGTGTTGACGTGGGTGGAATTAAGCTTTTAAAATCGAGATTTTGCTGATCAAGTATTCAATCAACATTCCTAGCCATGTAAAGTATGACTAAACTATGTTTTATGTCCTAAAAGTTAGGATCGAGTGACATTTTAAGGATTGTAATTACAAGATAACAATTAAATACTGATAATTCATTAGTTTTGTGCAATTTCATGACTCTTTTTTTTTTCATGTTAATCAGCTTATGTGTAACACTCAAATTGCCGTTGTACCTATAAATCATTGACCAAGTGAAAATAATGTACTAATACACATATGTTGATCAATGACATAACGGAAAAATAATGGAATCTTGAAATTGCACAAAATTAATAAATTATGAATATCAAATTGTCAGCCATATAATTGTTATAGTCTTTAAAATGTCACTCTCCCTATCATACAGGGCATAAAAAGCAATTCAGTCACCGTTATATATATGGTTAGGGTTTGATTGGATGCTTGATCAACAAAATCTTAATTTAAAAACCCTAATTTGATCCACGTCAATAACTTTCGATGAGTTAGAGAAATTTGATGATCGGAATCCTGAACTTGCAAAAAATTAGTGAATTATAGGTATTTATTTGCAAGCATGTAATACGGTACTTAAAATACAGTCACCTAATAGACAACGCAGTAAATACAGTATGCCCATCAAGTTTTCTGCATTAAGTCATCAATTGAAAGAAACCTCTCTATTATACAATATAGCCACAGATGAAGACAGAAGAACCACTACGTAATCATATTGTGTTGTTCTTAATTGGTAGAAATCAAGTGAAGATAGATACATAAAACTATTATCCCACAGGCTTCAGCATTTCTTTTATGCTAGAGAGAAAGAATTAATGTGATTGTCCTTAGCAGAAAGTAGGGAGACCCCTCCCCCCCCCTCTATGTATATATATATATATATATATATATATGACGCGTATCAAATTTTTGGCCACTTTACATGAGTTGAAAGATCTTCAAAAAAATTTAAAATTATTAGAGGACTAGCTCTACAAAATAAAGGTTAACATTTTGATGCTTAAGTTAGTAATGATTTATAAAAAAATAAAAAGAAAAAACTTGAATTAAAGTGAGAATAATGGTATAAAATGATGATAAAGTGTATGTATTCGTGTAGAGTGTAAATTATAAGCTTAAACTAGCTCAAAGGGAGAGTGAGAGTTTGAGAGTAAGAGTGATGTTGTAGAACCCTGTCCCAAAAAACCTACATAAGACCTCTATTTATAGGTTTAGATAGAGTTGGATATGGGGTCAATTTGTTGAGTTCCATACGTCATTAGAAAGCTCTTTGAGTCAACTGTCATCCACAACCAACCGTTGGTAATTTAGATAAGTATGTCTTGAGATACATGAGTTGGACTAACCCTGCCAAATCTACCTTGGGAGTTAGTTATGCACAGATTTCGTAGCTTGTTTGTGACTGATTTACCTGGAACTATCTGGAGATATTTTAGGGTGACGTGTAAAAATGTCTTAGCAAGCTGTATGACTTGTCCTCTCAACTGTATGGTGCCAGTTCAGTAAAGTAGCAAGTGAACCTATGAGCTTTTCTTCCCTACTGATGGGCTTTTAGCCTTCCTGCTAGTGGGCTTTAACTGTCTTGTTGGTAGGCTAGTTGAGCTAGTATACCTAACTTATGGGCTTGGCCCAATAATTTTATGAGGCATCATCCCTCTCCCCCCCACTCCAGGAATGCAGATCGTAGAGTCGAATTGCTGGAGTAGATGACTATCCTCCAGAAAAGGGAAGGATAATCTTGCTCACTAGCATGCGGATAAGGCTTATTTGGTTCCCTCCTTTTCCTGTGGAGACATGATTTTGAATTTTGAATTACACCTTCAAAGAGGAGATAATTATTAATGGTAATGATTGCAAATAGGAGATAATTGTTAATGATAATTATTAAGGTCTACTGAAGTTAGTTAAACTTAATTACCCATTATGTAATCGGGTAGTGAACCGTTAGTCACATACTTGTAAGCCAAGATTTTTGCTGCCTCTGAGCCTGGAGAAAGCATTTTAGACAGGAATAAAATCTTCCTCGATTATATGTTATGTAAACAACAACATTTATTTAATGTCTAAATAAATGGGAAAACTGCAATAGAGGGTGGCAATTTTAGTTTTATTGGAATTCAATTTAACAATTAAGTTCAATTTAAAAATAATGACACGTTAAGAACAAAATCTTCCAGGATTGCAGATTTGGCCAGAATTCGGGGCTCATATGAGGTGCCTACCAAATTCGGGCCGGTTTGCAATTTTTGACTCATTTTTCTTCTAAGTATGTCAATTTTTAAATTACAGCACTTAACTGTCAAACTAAATTCTAATAAGACTCAGATTGACAGCAATTTTCCATTATATAACCATGTTCTGCGTGATTTCGGTATATTATTAAAAAAGAAAAAAACCATCCATTTGAAATATTACATAAAAATATTTTAAATTACAGATCCCTCTTGCCCATTTGGTCTTAAGGGCAATATGCAATTAAAAATCTACTATAGTTACAGTATAACTATTCAAAAAATATATATAGAAGAGTCTTTCTATAATATGCCTAAATTTCTATGATTATTCCTACAATGATTCAAAAAATTCGTCTTCACATACCGGTTTCTTCGCAGAAGCCCACCAGTCCCACAAAGTTGTCATGCTTCACTTTAGATAGCAACTTCACCTATGTTCATTCACCAAGAATGGATCAGTAGCTTAACCACACTCGACGTGTAGAAATCTAGTGCTAAAATTCCACATTTTCCATTTCCGAACTCTTCTATGATTGTATATGATTCCGCATGGCTTCATGATCGCTAGCGTTCCCTCCACCTCAAACGTACCACGATAAACGTTGCCAAATGCTCCACAGCGGACCAAGTAAGGCTGGCTGAATTTTTCATTAGCCTTTCCGAAGGACTTTGAACCGACTTAGTGTTGCTACCCTCCCCATTAGCCATTGTAGCTCATTGATGTTGGAGGTTGCCTTCATATCTAGGATGACCTTGATTTTGAGGGGGTTGGCTTCAATCCCTCTCTGGGTAACCATAAATCCTAAAAAGCATCCTCCTTCACTCCAAATGCGTACTTTCCAGGGTTGAGTTTCAACTGGTACTTCCTTAAGACGACGAATGTCTCCTCCAAGGCTGCCACATAATTTGGGTTTCCCTGCTCTTCACAAGCATATCGTCTACATATACTTCTACATTTCTCCTAATTTGAAGGCGAAATATTTTGTCCACAAGCGCTGGTAGGTGGCTCCGGTGTTCTTTAGGTCAAATAGCATAGCCATGAACAAAATGTCCCAGCAGACATAGTGAAGCTAACTTTTTTAATCCTTTGGAGTCAACATTATTTGGTGGTACCATTGTGATGTGTCCGTCATGCTTAAAAGTCCCCATCCAAATCTGGAGTCTACCAATTGATAAATTCGAGGGAGAGGATAAAAATCCTTAGGGCATGTCTTGTTAAGGTCTCTGAAGTCGATGCACATTCGTCATTTCCTTCATGGCTTGGGAACTAACACCACATTAGGTAGCTATTCGAGGAATTATATTTCTTCAATATGGTCGGCTGCCAACACTTTTTCGACTTCAGCCTGGATTATTTTGTCTTTTTCAGGCCACAAAATATCTCTTCTTTTATTTTACCGGCTTGATATTTGGGTCAATATTAAGGTGGTGGGTTATAACGTTAGGGTCAATCCCTTCTAAATCTTGGGGGATCCATGCAAAAATGCAAAAATGACAAACTCTGGTGTGGTGGGTTCCCTCTTGGGCTGAACCTGCTGCAGGAGGCTTCCTCCTTGGGCTAAGCCCGACACTCTTGGGCGGGATGCCTCCGTCATAGGCTGACGGGCTTTACTTGGGTTTGGCATTTCTACTTGGGCCAATTGCTTTTAGGTCACATCCATCATATGTAATCTTTGGATGAAGGTATAAAATTGTTAACTTTGTCGTCGCTATGTTTTCTTTTCTTTTTCAAAAAAATAAAAAGAAATATAAAAGTGTCAGACGAGATGGATGAAAAATTTTAAAAAGTTGTATAAGATTAGTCTGTAGAAGTTTTTAGAAACTTCATTAAAAAAGTAAATTATAATTCATAATTCACAATAATATTTTGGTGAATTTACCATAAAAAAAAAATGGGTAGAAACATAAGAGGGACTAACGAACTGAACTTGTTATTAGACGATCGTTAAAATAAAGGGATGTTGATAAATTTTCAAATAATAAAGAGATGTTGATAAATTTTCAAATAATAAAGAGATGTTTATAATTATGTCAAATTTTAGGTGAGCTAGTTGTAATTTATCCAAAATTATAATTTCAAAAAATTCATAACAAATATTCCAATTTTGTTATTTTTCTATTAACCAATTTGAATTTTGATGTAATCTATGAATTTATTTGGCCTTTTTCCTCCAAAAGTCAAGAATGGCTGTTTTCTAATTTAAAATGTTGGAAATGAGAAAGAAGAGAAAGACATCTACAAGGGTGTTTACGTCATTTACATTTTCCGTTTTCACAAATTTTGACGATTTTAATGGCTCACAATTGTTTGAAATACAGCGTCGTTTAGCTGTCTTATCCGGTTGGATAAATCGCAGAACCCCCAAAATTCCTTCCTTGTGTTCTTCAATGTTGTTCAAATATTAAGGAATTTTCTAGCTCAGAAAATCATTTAATTTTGCTGTCTGTAGAGCTACATAAATTCAGAATTTATAGCAAATTAGGACAAACCTGTTTAATTTTCAATTGGAGTCGTGAATCTTTCTGATTGTGGCCGCCGAGTTCTCGTTTGTAATCAGGTAAAATATCAAGAACTCACATCGAGTTCTAGTTGAATATGCTGTTAACTTACACTGTTTCATCAAGAAAGTAGTTGTAGTTGATTTTATTTCGTAGGGAATTATTGCATAGCTGTGTGGTTGAATCTGAATGCGTTGATGTGTTTACCATAGAAAAGGGAGGTTACAAATGGTTGTGTGGAGTTGGGATTTTCCAGCTGTTACACCTTTTTCTCACATACAGCATCGCTCACCACTGTTAGGTTCTTGGTCATTTTGGTCTTCGCGAGCACCGTCAGCTTCTCCCCCGCACCTTCGGCTTCCTCAAGAAAAGCCCAGGTAAATAGCTTCGAACGAACCTTGTATTTCCAGCATAGACTGTTTCTTGGATCTAATCAATTAGGTCTTCTTGACATCCGTTTCTCTTTGCAAATTAATGTTACTCGCTAAGTTAATTGGCTTGTTTACATTCTCATTGATCTAGCCTTTCTGTGTAGTTGCCTGGCCATGTTTTTGTATTGTGGGCCTCAAGCCTATAACTGAACCTGGTTAAATGTAATACTCTTAACTTAGGTCATTTTAAGTTCATCAAAAGAATTGATTTCCTTTATTCATCGGCAGTTACGATGACAAGCATTAAGGATTGGGTTTTCTCTCAAGTGGTATCAAAGTCCATAGGTTCGACCAGACCATTGTCAGCATCCGAAAGCTTCTTGTCACAGGAACCTTATAATGAAGAGCTTGGAAACCGAGGTATCATCTTTCCTTTCAATATTATTATCATGTCTATGCTTTGCGAGTAGTTAATAACTCAAAGGATACTTTAGGATCCATAAATTTTTTCTCTTTCATTGTGTTGCTGTTTGTTATTGTGATTTACATTGACAGACTGATGACTGATAATGAAAGCATATAATCTATTTGGTTATGCTATGTCTTAAGTTTTCTCTTGAAATGAATTGTTGTGTGTATGAGAAGGTTGCCTGAGTCTTTTTTTATTTCTTACTGGATTTGGGTAGTGAGTTATAGTTTTTTCCCCAGCAGCCTGAAACTTGAGACCCATTTCAGGAGTACCCTTTCTCAAAAGCAATCACATGATGGCATGCAACATGTATTGCAATTGCAGGACCTATTTGTGACATGAGTTTGCCATGTTGGAGAACCTATAGAAAGTATCAACCTATGAGAAACCCATGTCCTCCTCTAGAATTTATTGTTCTTAATCTAGTTTGTCCATAAGTGGTTTCTTTCCGTCATTGGCCGACATAAGTAACCAAATTTCATTCTGGTTAGCTTTCATATACTTTGGGGATTATTGTGTTCCAGTAACAAGTTGCATTCAGAATGTTGTCAAATTGAATTTGCTTTTCCGTATTCTGTGTTTAAAGAAATGTAACTTTGATCTCCTAAATGAAACTTATGACAAATAGATATTTGGCTAGTTAATAAAATAATATTTCTGACTGCTTCTGTTTCATGCATAGGTTTAATGCAAACCAATGCCGATTTAATTTCACGGCCAGTCTCTACTGAAGTACCTTGCTCGTCTAGTGATATTCAGATAACTGAAAATGTCTTGTCACCGTGTGAGGAAAATTCTTGTGGATCTAATCTTAGCACCCAGGAAAAGAAGTTAGACCCTCTCCAAAAGGTTGAAGCTCTACAAATTAAATTTTTGCGTCTTCTTCGACGACTTGGTCCATTGCAAGATAATCTTACAGCAGCAAAGGTTTTATATCGGATCCACCTGGCAACTTTGATTAGAGCTGGGGAATCAGACTTAGAAAGAGCTAATCTTGAAAGTGATAGAGCTCAAGCGGTAGCTAGAGAGCAAGAAGAAACTGGTCTTCCTGAACTGGACTTCTCTCTTAAGATACTTGTTTTGGGAAAAACTGGTGTCGGCAAGAGTTCCACAATAAATTCCATACTTGGTGGATCGAAGGTGACGACCAATGCATTCCGGCCTGCTACAAATAAAGTTAAAGAAATTGTGGGAATTGTGAATGGCATCAGGGTATCTTTTATTGACACTCCCGGTCTGTTGCCCACCTCAACAAATTCTGACAGTAAAAATCGGAAAATTTTGCACTCAGTCAAGCGTTTTATTCGAAAATCACGTCCGGACGTTATCTTGTACTTTGAACGCCTTGATTTGATTAACATGGGTTATTGTGATTTTCCATTGTTGAAGCTTGTAACTGACATCCTTGGCCCTGCAATTTGGTTCAGCACCAACATTGTTATGACTCATTCCTCTGCCGCCCTTCCTGAAGGTCAGAATGGGTATCCTGTAAGCTATGATTCTTATGTCAGTTATTGCACACAGGTGGTGCAACACCATATTCACCAGGCAATATTGGATACGAAACTCGAAAATCCTGTAATTTTGGTGGAGAATCATCCCTACTGTAAGGTGGATAACTCTGGGAAGAAGATTCTGCCTAATGGACAGGTATGGATGACGCAGTTCATGTTTTTGTGCATAAGCACCAAAATTCTCGGTGATGTTAATACTCTTTTGGAATTTGAAGATAGTATAAAATTGTGCCCATTGGGTAAATCTCGGTCGCCATCTTTGCCTCATCTGCTCTCATCTTTTCTAAAACATCGTGTCAAACTGACCCCGGATGGAGCAGATGATGAAACCAATGAACTCTCATTTTATGACACTGAGGACGAAGACGAATATGATCAATTGCCACCTATCCGCATTTTGACAAGAGCCCAGTTACAGAAATTGACCCCTTCTCAGAAAAAGGATTATCTTGATGAGCTGGATTACAGAGAGACCCTTTATTTGAAGAAACAGCTGAAACAAGAATATATCAGAAGACAGAAGAAAGACAATGATGCCGTGGCGTCTGATGGTAATCCAGATTATCCTGATGGACCTCCAGAGGCAATTATGCTCCCGGATATGGCTGTCCCACCAAGTTTTGATTCAGATTCCCCTGTCCATAGATTTCGCTGCCTTGTCATGGGTGACCAGTGGCTTGCAAGACCCGTTCTGGATCCGCATGGATGGGATCATGATGTAGGCTTTGACGGAATCAACATTGAGATAGCTGCGGAAGTAAGGAAAAATATCATTACCTGTGTTTCAGGACAAATGAGCAAGGACAAACAAGATTTTAGTATTCAGTGTGAATCAACGACAGCTTTCTTAGATCCTACAGGACCTACCTACAGTCTAGGTTTGGATGTTCAATCTGCTGGAAAGGAATTAATATGCTCATTCCGCAGCAATGCAAAGCTGAAGAGTTTCAAACACAACGTCACTGAATGTGGTGTTTGTGTGACATCCTTCGGGGATAAGTACTACTATGGCGCCAAGATCGAAGACAGCATCTCAACTAAAAGGAGGCTGAATTTTAAGATGAATGCTGGCGGAATAACAGGAGCTGGACAAGTCGTGTATGGTGGTGCTTTAGAAGCCATTTTAAAAGGGAAAGACTACCCCATCAGAGATGACAAAACAAGTCTGTCAATGACATTATTATCTTTCAAGAAGGAGACCGTTCTCGGTGGGAATATACAATCTGACTTCAGATTGAGCCGAGGTACAAGAATGTCAATAAACGCCAATGTCAATACCCAGAAAATGGGCCAGTTATGTGTAAAGATGAATAGCTCTGAGCACATGGAAATAGCTCTACTTGCTGCTATCTCTCTGTTGAGAAGTCTGTTGCAAAAAAAGGCAAAAAACAATATTAGCAGTCTGGAAACTCTGGAAACTGGCTGACAGTTTTCACATTTGCACGATTGTGGCTGTGGAGATCGGCACTTAAGAGTTCTTGAGATCTAACTCCGGAATGTGGGAACAAAGAGTATATAGTCCTTTGTCAAGAATATAGTAGATTTCAACCAAGAAGCCCTGTTGACGAAAGGGTGTGAAGGTCTAATTCGATTTTGTAGCCTGTTAGCTATATAGGACAGCTTGATGGATAACATTCAACAACCATTCTTCTACATACAGCAGGAACACACTGGTGTTCTTTTCTTTTCTTGTATATGGAACATTGTTTCTGAGGGCGACTAATGCTGGTCTATGATGTTACAGCGAATATAGATTTTCGAAATACGTTTACAGTCTTAGTGGTGGCAATAGGGGTTGAAACACATGGTTCGAACTCAACCCACCTAATTTTTGGATTTAAAATGTTTTACTTTGGGTCTAATATTAGTTATACTTAATATGTTCAATTATATTATGTATCCTAAATGGGTTTCATTATGATTAACTTTTTCATCATGCAAATGCTGAAAAAGTTACTCTGATCATGAGTTTAATGTGGTTGTGTGTTTAAGCAAATTCAACTAGAAATACAATGATCTCTTTTAAAATTTGGCATAAGACGAATACTCTTTTGTACGAAAAACTACAAGTATCCTATGTAATTTTTAGATGGAGGTATAAAATTATCAATTTTGTTCTTACTGTATTTTTTTTTTTAAAAAAAAAAATTAAAAATATCGGGCAGAGTGGATGAAAATTTTGAAAAATTATAAAAATATTTATCCACTTAGTCCATAAAAAGTCAACAAATAAAGAAAATTATAGTTCTTAGTTCATAAGAATATTTCAATCAATTTATCACAAAAAATGAATGATAACCTAACAGAGACTAACAGATTGAACTAATTATTAACAGTTTTTAATTATATTTGATATTATGATGGCACATAATTTATTAAAATCCACCTGACAAGCATCCTATGTAAAACAACCATGTGGTGTAGGTGGTCAGTGTCTCGGTGCAATTGAGTGTGAATGATTAGCTCGTAGAAACACGTTTTTAGCTGAAGATATCCGATAATTATTCTACTAGTTTGATTCGATGCAGGCACCATGTGGTGAACACAGTGGTTAAAAGTCATGTGGTCAACACAATAGTTAAAAGTCATGGTTAAAAGTTTTAACTATATTTAATCAACATCGGACATTGGACATCGTTTTAACTATAATTGAAGTATCTCCCACACTTATCAGATACGATCAAAATATTTATTATGATTTTTAATTATAGGAGACGGAGTATAAATTACATTAACGTGCTAAGGTTAGGTTAATTACATAAATACCTCCCGTCCTTTGTAAAATTATAAGTACACTTCCTGAGGTGCATTACACTATTCAGTGTAATTTTAATTAACACATGCTTTTTCAGGTGCATTACACTAACAGTCTCTCAGGAGTGTCCTTATAAATTATATAGATGGCAGAGGCTGTTTATATAATTAGGCCTAATTTCAGGGTATCCTGATAAAATTTACTCTAATTAAGACTAATATTTTGATCTCAGCTGTTAAAATTGTGATCAGTAATTATCACGTAACTGCAATTAATTACGATTTATCATAATTTTTAAATTTTTTTTAATCGTTGTACATAGGCCAAAAAAAGAAAAAAAAGGAATAGTGCATACTTTATTTGAAATATATAGTTGTCTTGTCTAAGGGAAGAGTGTAATGTAAGGTTCCTAAATGACGTCTAAATTGTACGACGTCGGTGACTGTTTTATTACATTACTATCTTATATTGAAATTTTATACCAACTTGGTTTATCACGTTATAAGCGTAATTATATAATTTAAAAAAAATGATCAATTACGTATTGAATATAATTATACTATAATTGACCCAACTTGGCCCAATATTACGTGATTGATTGTAAGATAAATAATTTTGAAATAATTGAGTTTTAGAAAAGTGACTATGACGTTTGGATTCATGATTTTTGTAATTAATTATACATCTGTATTCTATAGGTTGTCGTTAAATTTCAAAACTGACCTTAATTTTATGTCAAAGAAGTAATAAATTAAAGGGTTAATTAGACTTAAACTATTTTTGAAAATTTATAATTACACTTTCCTCTACAGAAGTTTCAAAATTATACTTATACCCTTCGAAAGTTCACTATTTACACATAATCCCTTTTCGTTACGATTTATATTACTGAAGTTAATAAGAAAATTATATAAATTTCTAAATTTTACCCTTATATGATGATGTTAACCTCACCTCATTTATATTATATATTACACTTGTTCCTTTATACATACAAAAAATTTACTTGAAAATGTTAAATGAGGAGCAAAATAATAATTTATTTTTTACTAATATCTACATTTTTCGTTTAGACCTTAACAGATGGGACAGGTATAAAATGAAAATTTTCGAAGGGGATGTAAATGTAGTTTCAAAAATATTTTTTTAGAAAAGTGTAATTTTATATTTTTAAAGAGGTTTAAGTGTAGTTAATCCTAAATTAAAATGTAAGTTAAAAATTTTCTCCAATGACACTATCTCCACAGGACAAAGAAAATTGGATTTGTTTGTAAAAAAAACCTCAAACTTATATGACTGGTGAGATGGAGATAGTCTATTTGAGAGAACAATGACTGTTAGACAACATGGAATAATAGGTTTAAAGAATGTTACTTTCTTAATGTTATGGAAGGAATTAAAAGATAATTAAACAAAAAATAATTGCAGGGCTTTTATCAAAATGTGGTTTGTGTATAGTTTAATCCTAAAAGTGATTTTAGGACAAGGGGCTCCTAATACTCCCTCCCAAGTTGCTGGATTGGTTATGGAACAAATAAGACAGGGGACATTGAGTGAAGAACTTCCCTATGGGTTGCAACCTTATGTTGTTTAGAGGCTTTGGTGGATTGCTTGGTTATCAACCTAGGATAGACATTGTACGATATGGTTGGTGGTATGGATAGGCATGGATATTGCTCTGGGGCTTAGTTAGAGATTGTAAGGATGATTTGAGTCGTTTTCTACTCTCACTGATGAGTAGGTTGACAAGCTGCTAGCTGGGGACGTGGTTCGGGTATGTGGTATTTGTTACGTATCATTTTTATTTCTGATGACTTTATTATTTTACCTTCGTAGTCCCTTACTTTGACTATACTCACGTGGAAGCGACAGATAGAAAAGTAGGTCATTTGGAGGCTTCCATGAAGTAGAGTTCGGATTTGGAAACTATTTTGAAGCAGTGTGAGGATGAATTCTCCTGAAGGGGGAGAGAGACGAGGCTTTAGAGAGTCAACTGCATGGGAACATCGATTTGATAAGGAGAAAGCCACAAGAGAGAAGTTTTTGGCCTCCGCGTGGGTGTTGCTTTTTTTTTTTTTCCCCTCCAAAACAGAGGAGATGATGTTTAGTCCTAGGCCTTCAAGGAGTTTGAGATTATGCTAGCTGATAGGGCACTCCTATTTATGACGACGCGATTTGTACATGTTGTCGGGTTGTATATCGAGCTCTTGCCAGACGGGTTGGGTTTTCAAGGAAGACATAAATCTTCTCAACCCCTAGGTAGATGAATGAACTCAGGCATAATACTTTTTTATGTTTCTGATGTTCCTCGTGCATTAGATGTTCATCCCATCTAAATGTTATAACGTGTCTGCTTCGGCATTCACGATATCCACAACTTTGTAGGGGCCTAGCCACTTCACGTCCAACTTCCCCACTGGGCCCAATGCCTCGAATTTCCTCATCACCAAATCCTCTATCTGAAATTTTTTTGGCTGTACCTTCGAGTTATATACATTTGTTATTCTAGCCTTGTACATAGCGGCATGTACTGCGGCTCTCTCTCTTGCCTCCTAAATGAAGCCCAAGTTTGTTTTCAAGCCTTGCTCATTGAAGGTTGATTTATAGAGTTTCACTCACTAGCTCAGCTCCCTGATTTTTGTTAGGGCCACGGCTTCTACCCCCAAGAGAAAGTGAAGGTTGACTCCCCTATAGCTACTTTTTGAAAGACTCAGTATGATTCGAGACTTGACAAGAACGCAACGGAAGCATGAAAATAAACAAATTCAAGTTCTTAATCAAAAGGGAGTCCCTTAATCTCGGGCATTCGGCACTCGACAAGCATAAAAAAAGTTTGATATAAGATAAGTGGTTATTGTAACGTAGCATGACGAAAATATAATCATGAATTTTACTTTTTTTTTTTTAATTTTTATCACAACAATGAAGTGGTTGTAATCTGTGCAAGATAGTGAATGGAAAACTTACCCTCGACAAGCCTAATGCTTCCTAAGCTTTGTTTCTAGAGAAAAGCTTTTTTTAGGTGGGTTGATTTTATGTCAAATCTTGTCAATGAATAGCATCCTCATTTAAAAAGTAATATTTGAGGTAATTGAGAATATTATGCTGTGTTAAGGTGTATATATTTATGGGGTATTTTAGATATAAAAAATTACTTTTATACCCTCATAAATAATTTAATATAACTAGTATATCCATCATATACTCGTGGTGTTTTGTATAGAGAGAAGGCCCAGAAAGAAACCCCTAAGGCCAGGGCTCGCAAACATCAATGACAGTAGAAGAATGTCCGCCTCCAGTCGAACTCGTTTTGGTTGTTTATTGATAGAACGTAAGACGACTTACTTATGTGCTACTCTCGCCCCTGTCTACTGTTGAGTTGATTCCTGCTCACGACATTTTTGCTCCCTCCTCGCCGTTTAACTCGCATGCACCATCTTGATGCCAATCTTCTTAATTAAAATAAGTGGTGAATGAATAGTAAATCTATATATATGTGAGAATGGTAAACAAAAGCATTATCTAAAGACATCAAGTAATATTGAAAATAATATCAAGTCAATATCGAATAGAAAGTATCATGCAACATCATCGGCTGACTAAATAATCTTGCTGCCATAAAATCCTCACAAAGGATACCCAACTCTTTGCAATGAGGAATTAAAATAGGTGATGCTTCACTCCGGATCTAAACCTCTACTATCACCCTTAACATAGAGGCCTCGAGAAGAAGGGAACCATTCTAAAATTTACACCCCAAGTGGGAATAGAAATAAAAATACCTCTCTCGTTGGTGGAAGAGGAGGACTTGAATTCGATGAACGTGCCACAACCCATGAAAATCATTTAGAGTGAGGAAAGTCCCCCCTCTCTAAGTCGAAGCTAGAACCCCTCAAAGCACTTTAAGGGTTTGGCTTAACTTGACTAATACAAAGTTCATAGCTTCGAATCATCTCTACTAGTAGGGATTGAGGAGGAATAGAAAATCCACAATTGAAATAAGTGAAATAAAAAATGAAATATCCCTCGAGAGGTTCACTAATTCTCTGCATTGGAGAAGGAAGAACAAATTTACAGGCATCTTCAGCTAAATAAACAAGAGCTCCTCACGAGTAAGCACACTATCATATGTTCCAACATCGACAACTCAACCTCAAGAAACCCCAGTCCATCGCGACGCTCGCCACCGATGCCTAAGGCCATAGCTCTCCCATGTATGTATATATACTTATATACATATCACATTTTTCAATCATTTATCATTTCATAAAGTAATATAATTTCATAATGTTAATTAACTAATATTTTGTTTCATATGTTATTTATATATTTTTTTACTCATGTTATTTTATTAGTTTCAATTAGCTATTCTTTTTAATTTAATTTTCTGTTTTTTATTTAATTAAATATTCATATAATATAAATTATGCATATATATCGAATATACTTCAATCACTAATGTATGTTTCGGTTCACCAAAACATGTCCTCCGATAGATGGTATCGATTAATTTATCATAGTAATATAACTATATATATACCATATATATGTAATCTTTTTATATATTGATTTACTTACTTTAGTTGGGTGATTGATTGTTTAATTTTCAAAGAGAACTAATTAATTATTTTGAGCTTTGTATATAGCTATTTCTTATTTCTCTTTTTCTTAAACTCTTCACTATTATCAATTTATATATATATAGAGAGAGAGATTTGTCTCTCAACAATAGACATACAATTGCACCTTGAGAATAATCATGTAATAGCATGCCATTAATTGGCGCCTAAAATAAGCTCCTAATATTCAGAGTGTTTAATATTTTTTAAAATTCTTTCATATTCTGATCATGTGTATAAAAACTATATTATTTATTTTATTTAATACAAAATTTTATACAAATAACATATATATACTTATTAAATTAAATAAAATCTTATGATTATGAATTCGAATTGCACTAGATATGTTGGTATTTATATCAATTAATGTGAATTTATTATAATTAATATTTGTCGATTTATTATAAACGTGAGTTTATTTATATGTAATGATCAGTTATCATATATATTTGTCAAAAACAATAAATAAAAACCTAGAATAGAAAATCCAATCAGCATGTAAGTACTTGAAAGACTGCAATGATTTCTCCAGAAATTCTAGCTCGACCCAATTCGACTAAAGCTGAATTAATTATATAGCAAGTATATTTATGTAATTGATGTAATAATTTAAAAAAAAAATGATCAATCACATATACGTGATTAATTTAGTTTCGCCATACTTAGTTTGGGCCAAAATTTACCAAATTTCCCTATACAAGAAGAGCAATTTACACAATACATGGGGTACTGAAATTCTCACACTAACAGAAGATTTTACACAAAGGTAAGGTATTCACTATTCACTATTCACTATTCAGTATTGAGAAGATGAAGGTGATCAAGAACCCCACAAGACCTCAGCAACAATGGTGGCAGATTCAGCATCGGAAACGCAAGCCTCTCTCACTTTGCTTAATATCTGCTGCTTGAAAGCCCTTTTCTCTCTCTGCCGCAGCCCTTCTCCCACCTCCAACTGCACTGCAAACCTCGCTACGCAGTTCGCAAATGGATGCTTCCTCTCTCTGCCTTGCGGTTTTGCATCCCCCGCCACTTCCTCCCTCTGCAGTTCTACCAGCCTCTTTATCAGCCCGCCATTGATCATCGATTCCACCGCTTCTTTCCTCCCGAAGTACCCGATTTCCATCACGCATTCCACGGCCATCGCTCTCGTTTCCATATCTTCCGATGATAAGTGGCCGACGATCTTCAAGATGCCGCCGCAGGACTCCATTTCGTCCACCAAAGGGCTCTTGATGGCCTTTATTAGCGATGAGAGGACTTGCAAGGAGCCCATTGAGATTAATGCCTTCACGCTTCCCCCCATCAGGACTGATCCTACGAACACGTCTTTATTGAAGAGGACTAGCTCTTTCATCGAAACTGCCGCTTTTTCGCGGACCCTTTCGGAGAACAGGGGATTGCAGAGAACCCATTCCAGCTCTGTGAAAATCCCTGATTTCAACAGCAGGTCTTGCAAATCTATGTCGAACCCCCGGGAGAGCCTCTCTTGCAGAACAGACATTAGATCAAATAGTTGGTCTTCCTCGGACGAAACCACCGATGCTTGAACGTTACACCGGATTCCGGCCACATTCTTCGTCAAATTCGACACGTTTTCTCGGTCAATCAAGGCATCGAGCTCCGACTCAATCTCCGCTGCCAGTCGGGAAACCTCGTGCGACCTGACCCGGCGAGTCACGAACGATATCAGACCTTGCGCTGGTTTGGTGTTCTGGAGATCCTGAACCGAATCAGCCAACTGGGAGAGGTGCTGCGAGAGGGAAACTAGAAGCGGGTCTCCGGATAGAATCAAGCCTGAAGCTGTTCGGAGCTCGTCCAACGCTTTAATGGCGGACAATTCCGAATCCGGCGAGTCTTTACCCCGTCGCAAACCGCGCGAAACCCGGTTGAGGGCTTCCAGAATTTTGAGCAACTGTTGATGGGTCTCCATTTCTTCTGCTTCTCCTCCTCTTTCCTCGACGATTTCAAAGTCTAGAGAGAGGAGAAGACGAAGAAGATGAAGAAGAGGAGAGAGAGAGAGTGCAATGTGCACGTGTACGAATTCTCTGCAAGAACTGTAGGATCAAGGAATATGCAATAGAACATTTGGTGGCTGAGGACCCGCCCCAATTTGATTTCTAAATATTAAAATTCAAGAAATTTGAAGGAAATACAACAAAATTATTTGAGAATTTGGTGGTGGGTGGCTTTTCAATCTTCATCAATATCATATCAATACAATAAATATAAATAGTTAATACCTGGTTTTATATTGTAATTTACTCAGATTTTATCTTACTAGAAATTGATCTTGAGTAATTATGGATGTAAGAGATTTTTTGGAGTCACATAAATTTTAGAAATAATTATACCGTTTTCTTTTGAAATTTTGTATAATTATGTGTACATTTATTGTAGTTTGAGAAATTACATCTAAATTATGTTTGAATTCATTTTTGGAGTTTTTGGTTGTGTTTTGTGGAGATATAGATTCAAAAACAGAGATCTATAAGTATGTGTTGGAGATAATGTGTATATTTGGATTTATTTTTAGATAATTTAAAATAATTCAGACTAAGTGTTGTATGTTTATGTTGTGTTTTGGGAGATAAAAATTATTATTCATTGTCAAATCATATCTCTTTTATTCACATATATATATATATATATATATAAATATTGTATGTTTAATGTAGTGTTCTGCAAGACAAAAGTCACTGTTTATTGTCAATTTATTGTAGAATCATATCTCTTTTATATATATTTATGTAAGTATTGTATATATGTATGTATTTATGCCCGATGGGATAAAAACACCAAAGTATATTTTAGTATTTATGCTAATCAAATCGAGCTTGAGTCGAGCTTGAAAGTTTATCGAACAAGAAAATTTTTCAAGTTTGGTTTGCTAACTTTAACAAATCGAGTTCGAACAAAATTTTATTAATCGATTCCAATCGAGTATCGAATAATTTGATTTAATTTTTAGACCCGTATATCCCATATTTTAACATTTTGTAGCTATTAAACATCGTATAAAATATTTTAAACAACTACAAACTCACCCAAATACCCTCTTAGTCTTTTGTCAATTTAATCGTTATAAAATTATTAATATATTTTCATAGGATTTTGAGTATTTTGCTGTATCATACATTAATATATAATCATATATAATTGTTTCTATTATATATATTAACGTAGAAAAACAAAAGAAAAGACAAAGCTTCTTTGCGTTCTTGATCATGTATGTTCAAACTAGAATATTTATTTTTTTTAAAAATGAAAGAAAATAAAAAATAAATAAATTAGAATATTCATAAGAAAATTCTTGTACTGTTCGTTTCTTGGTAAACAATTTTTGGGATATATATAATATTTCACGAAGAGGTGTGAAATCGTAGGTAAGAATTTCTTGCACTCCAATCTTTGAACTTGACATTTTATTTTAATATTGTGGTAGAAAAATTCTAATTTTATGTTTGTACGACTTCTTAAGAAAATTATAAAGCACGACTCTTCATGAATGTATATCGAATTAAATAAAATTTAAAATACGAACAAAAAAGAAGATAATTTAATGTTTCGAGTAGTGAAGTAAAATGATATCATTTGTGTTTTCTTGAGACAGATCAATGTATTTTCTAATCACAATTTTGATTTGAAAGAAACAATAAAATAAATTTCAAATACATCATTAATTTTGACAATAGTTTTTTATGTCTTCCGAGGTCTAACAGCGCTACAAGGATCATTAGAGGGTTAATCTGCAAAAAAACAGCAGTTAGCACTTGAATGCTTAAATCAATAAGGAATTCGACGAAATAAAATGAGGAATTTAGATCGAAAAGTGAGATTGGGATGGAATAAATTATATAAATCGAATATGGATTGCAGAAAACGTAGGGAAGTATGGAATGAAGGGAGCGGTTCGACGTGGGAATTTCGGCAGAAGCGCGAAAGATAAAAAAATAAACGATAAAACATCCAAATAAATCCCGATCAAGGGGTGTATCCTTAATCTTTTTCGGGCATTCGGTGTACAATAAAACAATAAGGCCAAGAATAAAAAAGAAAAACAAAAGGGAGGCGAAAACATAAACAAAAGTAACCCTTGTTGTTTTTCTTGCACGACTACAAGTGTTGGCTCCTCTCCTTTTTTGGATCTGTTTATTTAGATGGTTCAAGTGTAAAATTCTTCTAAAGATAGTCCGCACCACATCATGGGAATATAGATCTAACCCTTTTGTTATAAAGGATTAGATCCTAGAAGAAACCAAACTGTTTTGCACAGTTGATTAGTGTAAGCGATTTCTTCTCGTTCTCAACTAGAATCTAATTCAAGGAGAACTCAAAATCATAGAAAAGAGGGACAAAATTTGTGGCTTATTGCCTTTTTTACTTTGTATTATGATGTGCTTAAGAGACCTAGTCTTTGATACTTCCACACCTAATACTTAGACCGGACTTGTTTTAATTTGTTCAACAAATTAAATCAAGCCCAGAAATAATCTATTGAGTTTGTTATTTAATTCAAGTAAATAAAATATACAATGAAAAATCCATGTGAATATTTGATCTAATTAAATATATATACACAAGCCCAAATATACTCAATTAATAGTGAATGGGAAACTTACCCTCGATAGGCCTAATGTTCTGGAATTAATTCCATAACTTACACAATGATTTGTGTATGATCCTTTAGGTTTACCTTCAACTAGACTTGGGCTTGTGACCAAAAAAATTGATTAAATCTAATTTATTAATTATTTATGATTATCGCATGACCAAAAATGTTGGTTACCATAGGTGGCCGTCTAGGAACGGTCCATAGCACTAGAGACTAGGTGAATGTTGGTGATGCGTACCAGATTTTTTGCCACATCACAATGGTCGAATGATTTTCACAAAAATCCTATGATTATCAGAGGCCAATAAAACAGAGGTTAGCACTCTGATGCTTAAGTTAGTAACGGATTAACGAAGAAATGAAAGGAAACTTGAATAAATTGATAACAATTGTATAAAATGGTGATAAAGTGTATGTATTCGTGTAGAAAGCAAAATATAAACTTAGAATAGTTCAAAAACCGAGAGAAAATGAGAGTTTGAGTGTGAAGAATGATGTAACTAAATGACTACACAAGACCACTATTTATAGATATATACAGAGTTGTATACGGGGTTAACTACTGAGCTCCATACGCCACTGAAAAGCTTTTCAAGTTGGCTATCACCCAAAATAAACCGTTTTACAATTTGGATAAACATTGAATGTGATATACCAGCTGTACGAGAACTTGCCAAATCTGCTTAAAAATCCGGGGATTAGTTATTCATAGATTTTCCAGGTCATCAACCATTGATTACCTAGAACCATCTGGAGATATTTCGGGGACGTGTATAGACGTGTTAGCAACCTATATGATGTGTTCCCTCAACTATATGGTGACGTGTCTAGCTGAAATCAGCTCATTTCTTAGGCTTGCCAGTCTAGTAAAATAGTAGGTAAGGTTGTGGGCCTTTCTTTCTATCTAGCGGGCTTTACCTGTCTTGTTGGTAGATTTTTATCCATCCTACTGATGGGTCAGTTGGGCTCTTAGCTTATGGGCTAGCATGCTTAGCTTGCGGGTTTGGTCCAATAAATTTTATGGGGCACCATCAGCTGGCCTGAACATTTTGGCTCCAAGTTGGTATAAGTACGATCCTACTGGCAACCGTCTTCCAGCCTTAGTCTGGAGCATGAAATTGGGCGTTTGTTCTCATCCTTGACTAGGCAACTAAGCTTGATACTCGAGACATGTTTACTCTACCGATTTGATCTAGGAAACATATCCCTGGTCGATCAATCGCTTTGGCCAAGATTTCTAGAATCTAAACCATCTCAGAGCATATAGGAGAACTCTCTGACATGTGCTGATAGAGGACAAATACTGTCTTGGAATCCATCATCCTCGCTACATACTCCAACGGCACTGGATAAGGTTTATGATGATCATGTCTAATGACACAACCATCTCTCCATATCCAAAATACGGTCTTCGTATATATATTCACATGACTTCATGATTCCTCAAGTCCAAGGACTAATCTCGTGCTATTAGAACTGGAAATTCCAATTATACCTACCAATCCTTAAGAGGCTTCTATATGATGATTGTCACAAGTCATTTCAATCAGTCAACTACCTTTCCAACTAAGCCACTAAAACTGCACAGACGACTTACATCTCATGCCGAAGAAACATGGTTGCAGAGGAACATCTATGCCCTGTCTCGAGGTTCTCGACTTGGAAAATTTCAGATTGGCCCTCAAAAGTTGGTACCATAGCTGCTAAACCTATGCGCAACCCAACTCCAGGGGTTTAACCTTTTTCAATTTGAGGGTATTTCGTTGTGACGTTGAAAACCCCATTCAGTATCAATGTTAAGCACAACAAAACACACTACCAACTTAATTAATTCTTACCGTATTTATCAATTTAATATTATTTGCTAAAGATTGGAGAATGGCAAATAGCTAACCTAATTTTGGTTACTCATTCCAACAATCTCCTACTTGATCATTATGTCAATTATCCATGTCCCCTAAAACCTCCTGAGTAAGCAATCTACGTAGCTCGATTTTGTAGGTCCACTTTATTTTATGTTGGAGTTACACAATCCAATTGTATATGTCCTTCCCCATCGCTGCCTGCAGATGGTTGTTATTTAAGAATTTTTGTGGATCTTATGATGAAATCTCGGGCCCAAACCCTTTCGCACTAGTCTTGTTATTCGCTTCCAAGGCTACATCCTGCTTGGCCATGCTAGGCACCACATCTATCCAATGGATGCAGTTTTTTTATCTAAACCACTTTTCAAGACCGACTTGTTAAAGTCATCCCACATTCAACTTTTAAGATGGGCATTTGCTTGAAATCCTTTCAGGCTACCTTGCCTGCCATCAAGTTCGAATGTATCTATACTTTATGGATTTATCCACTATTTACATGAATCTGGAAGCTAATATTGCTTAGCTTTCTACAATCAACTCTCCACAAGTTGTGTGTCAGAAACACTTCTTTAATCCTTATTCAGGTACTAGAGACGCTCTTGACAACTATCTACTACCTCAATGGTGTATTCTTGATATACGTGTGTCATTCCCAAAGCGTACACAACATAAAGTTCAACACTTTTGTGCTATCTCTAGCATAGACGTAGGGGATGTCCAAGACATATGAGCTTTTTCATTAGTTAGACGCAACTGAGTCTTAAACAACTTAAGCTTTCTCATCAATAAACCACGACTGAGTCTCGAACAACTTGAGCTCTCTCATCAGTTTCCCACGACTAATTCTTGAATAACTCATCCCTTATATAGAAATCTAATTCCTTTTATGAAAAATTTTGTGAACAATTCTATTTATATCTTAGTGTTTTCCAAACATCTTCACCTCATTCTAAATGAGTAAGAAGTCTTGTACACTAAACACATTAGAACTTAACCCAACTCCCACTGACCTTGGGCTCATTTTATCAAATCATACACAGTATGATCCTTTGAAAATCGAATTTTCCAGTTTTGTGAAGTCTCAAACCTAGTTTAAATTTCACAGTGAATCCTGAGGCTCCAAGCGATTGATTCTGAACAATACCCCACATCGCTCTTCCTTATATCTTTGTTGGATTATAATCTAATCACTCGAACAAAAAAGGATTGAAATGTAGTCAGTTAGAGATAATATTCGATTACGAATGATGCTTTTGAGAAGTTGTCTGAAAACATACTCCCACTATTTCCTTGACATACATAGAAAAATCCCATTAACTCAAGTACTTTATAGGACGAGAGTTTGTCATATAATAAAGGCCAAATTGTTTTAGTGAAACACCGATGAAACCAAGTCCAACTTAGTTTGATTTCTTACTTATCAAAGACCAGTTAACCTAGGTCTTTTTAGGAAAAACTTCACCGAGTGAGAATCACATTCTCATTTTCGATATTCAAAAGCTCCCATTAAATACACACCCTCTCAATCCAATGAAAGGTAATCAGTTTAGTTCACCATTCCGAGTTTAATTTTTTGAACCTCATCAAACAGAATTAGACTTGTGAACCACGCATTGATCTTATGTAATTTAGATGACCTATAAATTTCATATTGGATCCAATCCAACATGTAACTGGTAAACCCATTTTATCCAACAAAAGAGGTTTTATGGTCTTTCTCTTTCTCATAAAAGGTTTTGAAAGCTAATAGATTCAAATTGCTTATTTCTAGTACTCTTTGAGTCCATCACTCTTTCTTTTTCTCAACTAGTAGAGATTGTCTAACCTGAACTGTAAATTTCGTCCTTGATTATCATTTTATTCTTTATTTGAGTATGTATAATCCAACTATGAGATAGTATTAATTTTATGCATCACCCAGCAGACATGAATCACATTCAATATCAAATAAAATACTTTATTGATCAAAATATGTAATCAAGTTTTTCCAATAATAATGATAATAATATTTTGATCATACTAGGTTACATAACAGTATTCTAACATGATCACCACTAAGCCTAACTAAGTCCTAGTCTTTGCAGCAACATCCCTGCTATCACTAAGCTTTAGGACCTCCTTATTTTGGTTTTACTACTCCTCATCACCACTTGCAAACCATTTGTAGATTATGAATTCATTGATCTCCAATACCAAGACCAGAATGGTGATTATGTTATTACTCAATTAAAGATTTTTCACCTTCATCGGGGAGGAGCTTAGGACACTCCCTCTTCTAGTGGCCCTTCTCTCAATAATAGATGCAATATCATTCGGAATTCTTAACTG
>NC_026149.1:8296091-8317103 GCF_000512975.1 Sesamum indicum | reverse complement strand
GAGAAACAGAAGTACTCAAAATGCTAACAATAGTAGAAAACGTCTCATCCTTCTTCCTCTTCTCGCGTCCAGCAACCTTCCCCTTCGCTTTAGAGGTTGAAGCCTCTTCCACTAGTACAGACAGCGCAGATTTTTCAATCTTTGTCTTGTATTGGACCAACGCATTAATCAACTTATGAAGGCTTTTCTCAAAACCACTCATGTTGTAGTTGATAATAAATTAATTAAAAGAGGGAGGTAGTGATTGTAGGATCACATCAACATACGTTTCTTACTTCTCGAAATCCACCTGGAGGTCTTTGAGCTTTTTCAGTAGGGATAGCATCATCACTATATGCTCTCGTATGGACAATCCCTCAATAATTCTTGAGCAAAACATATGCCTTCGTCATGGCATTCTAATATGCTTGTCCGGTACCACATAAAGTTCTTTCATGCTGTGCATTATTGACTAGACATCTCCATACCTCTCATACTGTTTTTGGATCTCGTTACTGATTGAGCCTAGTACGATACTGCGTACTTTTCGATTGTTCTCATGCCACTTCTCGAACGTCAAATATTTTCCTAGCTGGAACCCTTCCCAGTTAGGTAGAGACTTATCCAGAACATAAGTCTGGTTCTTGAAATCGAGGACTAATCTCAGATTTCTCAGCTAATTCAAATAATTTGTTTCATAAAATTTATTAGCCTTAAGTATGAAATTAAGTGGATTCTTAGACATCTACAATAAACAGAAAAACTTTAGTAGATTATCATAATATTATGTTCTAGTTAATTTGTGAATAAATTTAACTTTTTTTTAACTATTTTACCCTCAATATAATAATTTTATTTTGAAATTGCCCTTTTATTTTATTTTAAAAATTGCTCATCTAAAAGTGATGTTAGAATTTTCAAATAATTTAAATAACTTATCTAACAATATTTATAAATTCACATATTTAATATTTTAAATTATTTATTTTATTTTTTATATTATTGGATTTTTTTCTATATCATAGAAAAATATAAATTGAAATTGCTATGATTAACTAATAAATATATTTTTTCGCAATCATACAAGATTATTTATTGTACATAAATTACTGCACAACTATATTACATAGTAAAAATATTATTAAATTAAATATTTAATTTTTTTATTAATATTTAATATTTTAATATTATAAATGACAAATATTTGTAAAATTAAATATGGGATATACTAATTGCAATGAAATTTATTATATTTTGTGAAAAATTATTATTATCAAATAATAAGTGCAAATATCAAACAAATATAGTATCTTTTTAATACATATGAACAAAACGGTCTTTAATCAATTAAATTTATTTAAGAAGTGATTTTTTTGCAAACACTACACAGTATAGCTTTTATCCATTTTTCAATTGTTTTTACAAACACTATCCACTTTTTATTCTACTACAATTTCCAATTTTCTCTAGTAAAATCACTTTTCTAAAATTAGAAGTTTTTATAAACACTCCTTTAATATCAAGATGACTAAAAAGTTATCTGACTGAGTTTATAATTTTATAAATATTTTATAAAATATTTAAAAAGAATATATAAGCTCGAAGAACAAGACGATAGGAATTTAGAAACACTTTTGAAGGAAGTACGGACTTTTAAGCTTATTTTTAAAATTTTAACAAACTTTTTTGAATTAATTTATAAAGATAATTACAATATAGGTTTGATTTGATTTGGTTCAATTACACGTATATCCCTTGTTATTTGAAAAAATTATATCTAGCGCTTTTGACATTTGTTTTTATCTAACAAATAAGCTCTTCCATTAGTCAAAATTTACTAAATTTGTTGACATTAACAAAAATATTGAATAAAAAATTATTTTACGCACGATTGGCTAATTACTGACTTGTTACAGCCCAAATAATTTTTTTCTAACCAAACTACATTCATATATCTTTATCTTTATAAAGGCATGTTGATCAGAAAGTATTTATTTAACCTACAGAAAGTGAGTAATAAGTCGATTGATGGTAAATATATATTTTCATTGAACTTTGTACTGATATCAACAAATTCAATTAACTTTGACCAACGGAGAAATCTATTTATTAGACAGAATAAATATTAGAAGGTATTATATAATTTCACAAGCTACAAAAGGTCTATGAGTAATTACACCAAACATCAGGAAAAAGCAATGTAATTATCTCTTAATTCACATCTTAGAATAAAATAAATTTCTATCTCTTGACATAATCTATATTTAAATATTTTTAGAACACTTTTATAAATAGTGTATATTAGTTTAACTCTAAATAAAAATTTTATAGATTTTTTTAAAAAAAAATTGACAAATTTTTATCTAAACTTTTTCATCAAAATAATAATAACATTTAAGTACTCTCAACTTTTACTATTACTTGATGTACAACTCTCTATACAACTTTATTCTCACAAAAAAAAAACAGTAGCAATTGCAAACCCTATTGAAATCCACTTGAACCATTGACTTGTTTCGTTTTATTTTCGAAGGCCTTTTTAATTGTATACTACAGTAAAACCTCTATAAATTAATAAACTCTCTAAAATAATAAAATGTTCCGATCTCGACTTGGGCCTTTGTAAAAAATCATCAAATTCGATAAGATAATAAGATAATAATTTTTTAGAAATTTTCTTTATAAATATTAGGTCCCATTAAAACTCTAAATTAATAATTCATAAATATTACAATTATAAATATTATGGTAATTTGCTAAAATATGAATCTATTGTTACTTGATTTTTCTTAAAATCTAAATCTAATTGAATTTCATCCCTAACTTTTTTAATTGCAGCCAAGAGTTCCGATGTCGAGTTCTCTAACTGCAACAAAAAATTTTGAAGAGTTGTTGTCGCGCTCAAGGCCTCCTTTCTCGTGACTGGTTCCAACAGTATTGAATCATCTTCAGCTTCATCATTAATTGGATCTTCAATAAAATCAGCAACAATTTCCTCTAAACTTTGAACCATTAAACATTCATCATTTTCACCCGGATAGTCCACCAATTTGTTTACATCCATTTTATTGCGATAACCAACATCCTTGACCATATTCTCAAACTCATGTAGGCTTTCTTCAAAGTTTGCCTCACTTGAATCGCTTGAGATTTGTTCATCTGAACGGATTTTGCAGTGCTGAAAGCAATTTGCTATTGACACTTGAGAAACATTGGTTGTCCAAGCTGAGACTGCAAAATTGATAGCATCTAAGACATTAATCTTTTCAAGATTAGGTAGCCCCAACTCATGACCTTCCAGTAGATTTTTGTAGAATCTCCTATGATAGTGCATCTTGAAAGCTCTAATTATTCCTGCATCACATGGTTGGATCTTTGATGTCATGTTAGGTGGCAAAAAAAGCAACTCAACATTCTGTAACCCTTCAATATTTTTTGGATGGGCTGGACAATTGTCAACCATCAACAAGATTCTTCTGTCATTCATTTTGTGATCAAACCAGTGAACATATTCATCAAAAAGCACACTAGTCATCCATGCCCTCTTGTTAGCACGATAATGACAATTGATGCTGCTCATGTTGATATTTTTGAAACAACGTGGCTTTGCATACTTTCCAATAATCCATAAAGGAATTTTTTCTGAACCATCCTCGCGCAATAAATAACAACTGTAAGTCTCTCTTTGTCTTATTTTCTTCCCTCAAGTTGCTTGGTTGCAAGAGAGGGATCAGCTTGTAACCTATAAAACAAACCTGTTTCATCCAAATTAAAAACATCCTTCATGGGAAATTGGTTTATTTTCTCCCTTATAGCTTCCAGTTTCATTTTCATGTCTTGCATGTCAACTGAACCACTTTCTCCAAAACGACGGAATGATTTAATACCATGTCTTACCTTGAATTTTTCCAGCCAACCTTGAGAAAATTGATGTTCAAAAGAGTGTTCAGGATACAAAAGCTTCATTATATCCTTTGCTTTCTCCAAAATAAGCTCTCCGGTCATGTTGACTCGATCTTGGTACTGAAGAAACCATTCATAAAGAACCTTCTCCATATCTGGAGATTTCGCCGATTTGTGTCGCTTAATATCCCCACCCTTCTCAAAGTTGGCTGAAAGGTACTCCGATGATCTCTTGAGAGTGATTGATATTGTACCTTGACTAACTTTCAAACCATATTTTTCATCAACCCACTCTTGTAAATCTTTTTGAGTACATGTGGGATGGTCTCTCTTATACTCACATAATGCTTTACGCATTTGATCATTCATGGACGATTTTTGCGATGCCTTTTAGATGAGAAGACATGGTTGAATTTTATGAATTATTTTATTTCAATATTGAGGTTTATATAATATATGTTTCATACATCATGAATGAATAAGTTTAATGAGCTATAATAGTTATTTAAGTACAATGAATTAATGTAAACATGTATATTTAAGTAATTTCAATGAATTAATACATGTGTTCATGAATATAATATTTAATTATATACAATGAATTGATAATATACATGGATATATTTAATTAGTTATAAAAAATTGATTGATGCATGAATATAATCAATGAAACATATATGAATTCATTTATTTTGAATACACATGTACTAAATTTGTTGAATTTAAAAAGTCTCTTTTAATTAATAAAATATTAATTTATCGATAAATTAATACCTCTCTAAATTAATAATATTTCATGATCCCGAGATTATTAATTTATAGTGGTTTTACTGTACTTTAAATTGTGAGATCATGTTGTGGGCCAACTTGTGAAATTGTACATAAATTCCAAAATTAATTAATTCTATCATATCTTTTTGTATAAAAGAATTATTAAACAATATTACACATTTTCATATAAAAACACATAAACTCCAAACTATCACTATTTTTAATTTGCATTTCTTTAATTTAAACTTAGAACGGCATTAATTATGCAAGCTAAGAAATAATTTTGTTTTTATTTTACTCTTTTCAGGAAAACAATTTATTATATCATTGGCTTCATGAACATTGCGATACATATAATCACATCAAACTTATGACAAGCTCTTTTTTAAAAAATAAAGGATCCCTAACTTAATTTTAAATTTTAACAAATTCGTTCAAATTGATTATAAAATTTATTATTATTGACATTTTATAAACTCCTGCATCTTACTATTTTCCAAATACTTCAAGAATTTGTTTTTAAAATAAGATTTGTTTCAGTGTCGATATAATTCGCCTAAAAAGTTTAAAAACCGATTACAAAAAATGCAAATATGCATACCAAAAATATAAAAACATTAATAAGGAAAAAAATACTATTAAAAAGATTACATTTAAATTATAGCAAAAGCATAAATATCTAACAAACATATAAATATCTGAACATTATATTTTATGCCTATGTAATATTATATACACTAAAAATAGAAAGAATAAAACAATCAAATTTCTAGTTTTGAAAAATTAAAATATGTATAAACAATTCCTGAGTTAAGTAAACTTTTAACAAACATATATAATGAGTAAAGTTTTCTAACATACATATCAAAAGACGAAACTATTCCAAAATTATTTAGAAATATATCTCAATCTAAACATCCAAAAATACTAATGAAATTATTATCTTGCTACTTTATTAATAATTTTCTGTACCAAAAACTCTACATAAGCTTAACATGTTAAAGATGCAAGAATTGATAAATGATAAATCTATTGAGTTGAAGAGTTCTATCCGATAAACCTCACAATCAAGATCTTACATCTGTGCATTACCTCAGGTGTTTCACTTCTTCAGTAAGTCAAGCTCCGAAGCTCTTTAAACTCTCACAAACCGGCCACTCTGTGCTCCCAATATTGTCCGAGGGGAGATGAAATTTCTACTGTCCTAAATTTACCAATCCAACAAGGCCAATCTTCTGACTTCAGCCCAGAAAAATCGAGATGGGTCACAGGGGATCCTGCACCATGATGAACACAGAACACATCACATCAGACGTTATTGAAGTGATGCAGCCTCTCGTTTAAGCACTTACAAGTTTGTGCACGTGTACAAAGTACAACAAGAAAGTAGTACCACATGGCATATGATCAATACGTGTGGCTGTAGTAGCGGCCAAATGTGCTGATATTAACATTTCGAGCAAGTTAAAAGTTCGCAACAGTGTAGGATAGTAGTCGTATAGATTACATCATAGGGAAAAGAATGTGTGCAAATAGTCTCACTTACATCTTGGCCTTGGTTATCACACGGAGCCATATCCCAAGCAGTTAAGACATTTTTGAACCCTACAGTGAAAAGAGTAGACGAAAAACAGTCACATCCTCTTTCATTTCATTACCTAACAGATCACTTTTTTGGGTTAATTACAATTACTTCACTATATAGCTTTTGAAATTACAACACCGATCGCCACCCGCCCCACTCCAACAGTGTAGGATAGTAGTCGTATAGATTACAACATAGGGAAAAGAATGCGTGGAAATAGTCTCACTTACATCTTGGCCTTGGTTATTACACAGAGCAATATCCAAAGCAGTTAAGACATTTTTGACCCAACAGTGAAAAGGGTAGACGAAAAACAGTCAATGCTCTTTCAGTTCATTACCTAACAGATCACTTTTTTGGGTTTATTACAATTACTAAACTAGATAGCTTTTGAAATTACAACACCGATCGCAACCCACCCCACCTCAAAACACTGTCACATCCGCTTTCACTTCATTACCTAACAGATCACTTTTTTGGGTTAATTACAATGGTTTCACTAGATAGCTTCTGAAATTACATCCCCCCCCCCCAAGTTTTCACGCTAAAGAGCACATTACAAGCACCTGCACCCATCACATAAAATTTCTAAAACATTACCACCTGGCACCTGTTCAAACGGAATTAGGTGGTATGTAAATTTTGCGAACTTAAGAGGAGTGATTTTTGATTATTTTAAAAGGGGAGGGGTGTAATCAGTGATTAGACTACTTCCAGGGGAGTTCATTGTAATTAACCCTTTTGCAATGAACCCTTTATTTCAAGAGATAATAAGTTTTGAAGTAGAAATCACTCACTTGAATCCATCACAAGTTGGGCACACACATGGGTTTATAAACACAGGATCATAAAGTGGAGACCATTGTATTGTTCCGTTGCCTTTACATAGCTTGCACGGGTAATGCCCAATTGCTTTACAGCACCAACATGATCTTCCATGTCTTTTCTGCAAATGTACATTGTATTAAATGACTCACATTCATAATCAGTATATATGACTTCATGAGTTTCAATTAATGACCAAAGGTGGGGTTTCATTCTGCAGCAGTAGACTATAAAGTGCCAGCGGAAAAGGAGAATACAAGAACAGGTCATCATGGAGAAATGTCACAGAGAAATGAAATGTAAATGGTTAGGAACTTTGACAGGTCCCATCAGGCACAACCCAAAAGAACAAAGGACGTAGTGGACAAGACAGACAAAGCAAATCCAGTCAATGCTACTGCACGGAAAAGTTAGATTAAAACACACACATAACAGCAAGAATCTGCAACCTTTTTAAATAGAGTGATGTGTTCAGAAATAGAAGAGGTCAGAAAGCCGAGAGCAAAACTTCCACTAAGAAATGTAGCACCAACAGCAGCTACCACGCGCAATCCTTTGGAAACATATTCACCAGCCATTTGAAATTACCCTTTGTGGACGCTTTTTAACTGCACGAAAAACAAAAGGAAAAGAAAAATTTGAGTCTGTCAGGATCACGGGTGTAAATGAGTCGAGCTCGGCTCCATTTTTGGTTGGCTCGAGCTCGATTTTATTTTTCATGGCTCGAGCTCAGCTCGACGAGCTCTCATGGTTGGAGCTCGAGCTCGACCCCCGAATCATATATAATGAGCTCGACCCCCGAATCATATATAATGAGCTCGACGTTTAGTTCGAGCCCATCGTACACCCCAACAGTCTCTTCTTCACATGCCAAACCAGTTCATATCCATTTTCATTTTTTGAAGCACCAAACCAACACAGGAAATTCAAATTGGTGAAGAACAAAAATATTAACAAGTGTAAAAAGACTAGAACAACAACCCAAAAATCAAGGAACCATTTTATCCTCATAGGCGCCCGCCCACACGCACACAAGCCGACACCAAGACTATGAGATGTAACCTGTTCGAGCTTCTTGCTTGGCCGACACAACAGCAATCGCCTTCCTCGTTGCCGGTGGTAGATGGATTGGGGCTTGCAATCGTTCGTTTGGGGCTAGGGTTTTAGCAGTTTAGGATTTAGATTTGGGAATTGGGGAGAAAGAACAAAAACAGAAAAAGAGTGCGAAGAAACGAGAAAGAGAAAGAGGGGAATATGGATTGGGTGGCGCCGTGATGGTTGAAGTGGAGGTAACCGCGCCGAGGGGCGGAGATGCCGAGGTTCTGTGATAAGGCGCCGACCATTGCGAGCATGAGGGTGAGCCCTAGACCGATCCACGCAGCCGCGCTAGAGTGGTCGGAATTACGATTCAGTTCCGAGTTTCTGTTTTCTGTACAGTTTCTTTGAACTCTGTAAAAAACGACTTTGCCTTTAGTTTCTAACCGCGATGATGTTAGCACGTTTTTCTGTGGTCTTCTTGAAAAATAATAATAATAATGACAAGAGTGAGAAAGATATTGGGATTTTTAAAACGTAGAGTTGTGAGAAAGAAAGAAAAAGAGACAATGATATTTTTTTAATAAAATTGTTGGTTAGATTTAATATGTTGGGTTGTATATTTTTTTAATAAAATTATATTATTATAAATAAATAATATTGATATTATTATATTAATCATAAAAAACAAAATATATACTAAAATATTTTAATTTATTATTATAAATATAAATTACTAATAATTTAGTAATATAATTCGTAAAAGTTTATAAATATATATATATCAAATTATCAAAATACTTGCATATAATTTTGTATAGTTATTATAATAAGAAATCTAAACATAAATTATGTTTAAAAGTTGTTGATCTCATTATATATAAAAAGAAATTAAGAGACGAATTTTTTATATAAAAGTATAAAATAGTAATTGATCTCATTATATATGATAAAAAATTACAATAAAAATAATTAAAATTTGTTCAACCATCATCATTTTATTATTACTACTATTATTATTATAATATTTCTATTATGATCTTTAGATTAATTCAAGGGAATCATCAAATTTTGATATAAATTTATAAGTAATAAAATAGATTGCATACTATGTATCTTGATATAAATATAAAACTCACAAGTAGATATAAAAAATTATAAGTTAATTGTTATGACTTGTCAATTTAAAAATGTGTAAGAGATTACAAATAGATATTAAAATATAACATAAAATTTATATGTGTCATATTAAATAATTATTTTAAAAAATATTAGAATGTAATAAATTGTTGATTAAGCTTATTTTTGTATAAATAAAAATACCATAGTTTATTATTATCTAAAATAAAATGTATGATATTGATCAATAATTATAATATATAGTTAATTTTGAGTATAAAATTGATGAATTATTGAATATGGAATTAAATATATAAAATTTTTAAAAATAAAAATATATATAAAATAAAAAGAATAAAGAAAGCTCACAAGCCGGTATGAACAGAGAGCATTGGGTGCGAGCTTGAGCTCGTTAGGGAGGAACAGGAAAACAAAATTGCAAGGAATCCAAAAAATGGAAAAATTGGATCTATGTTCAACGGATCACACCTAGCAAGAAAAAGTATTTTGTTTTGGTTCGGCCTGTCGTCACATATGAAATAACGGACGGTATAACTTTAGCAACGCTTTTCCCCCCGGATCTGTTGCAGGAAAGGGATAATGTGCAACTTCGAGTTGTCAATTATATCCTTTATGGAAATGGTAACAAGCTCGAGTCGAGCTCAAAATTGAGTCGCTTCACAAGTTGGCTCGACTTGTCTACCATCCCTAATTAGGATTCCACCACGACAAAGTTCTGTGCAGCAGTAGGGGTGTAAACAAGTCGAGTTGAGCTCGAGCTTGATTTTATTTTTTATGGCTTAAGCTCGAGCTCAACAAGCCCTTATGGTTGCTCGAGCTCGACATCCTACTTTAACAAACGGCAGCAAACAACCCCTATACACAAGCCGACGATGAGACTAAGAATTTGAGAAGAAATGGCAAACCTGTTCCAACTTCTTGCTTGGCGAGTGCCGACAACGGCAATCGCCTTCTACTTTGATACCACCTGAACACAATGGAGAAAAAATAATAGAATTACCTGAGGATTGAGGGATGGGAATCAATCCTGGAGGTGACTCCGAGTAAATAAATGAAGATATGCTAAGGATTCAATTTTAACAGTCAGTCATCAATGTTAGCTGTGTGTGAGCCGCACTCTAATATAGAGAGAAGATATGGAGGTGGTTTCTATTCTATTATGGAGGATTAAAGTGTTGTCTTCTGTAGGAGTGTTAACCATTTCACAAGAATTTGCGTGAGAGGCCTGTTGTGGAAAGGGATGATTCGCCTATCCAATATGACCTCAGGCTCTAGACCAAATGCCCATGGGGTGTGAGCAAGACAGGAAGGTTCCGCGGGGCTACGAAGTTTCCATGACATTTCTTCAGCTGGGAAACGTGGAAAGTGGAGTGAATCTTGGTATGAGGGGGTAGATCTAGTCTGTACACCACCTTGGCAATGCGGGCAAAAAACGTTAGGAGAAATTGAGTAGCTGAATGATAAAAAGTTTTGTACCACCATTAAGCAAGAGTGATGGGTATACACATATCACCCCTGCAAAAAGACCAAAATACCCTTCATTAAGGGCATTATAGTCATTTCGCGATTAGGATCTGCGTGTTTTGTAGCGGGCGGGTCGCAGATGACCCGACCGGGATCGCACAGACTGACCGAAGACCCGGACAATGACGACCGTTCGATCAGAACGTGAGCCAGCAGGATAAGGCCACGTGGCCCAGTTAACAGTATCCAGCTGTGTTCTATAAATAGACCCCGAAATGCCGTTATTAAGGTAATTGTGGTGCATTAATTGAGCTCGAACTTTGAGATCGCATACATTTCTCTCGATCAACCTAACTTGAGCGTCGGAGGGTCATTGTCGGAGACGTGCCTGACGAGCTCACGATTCGTGTTTTATTCTCAAGGAATTCAAAATTCTGGTTCGGAAGAGTTAGTCCATCTGCAGTGAGATCGTCTCAGGAGATCGAATAATTCCACTCGGATCAGTTGGCGCCGTCTGTGGGAACATCTGAGAATTCCTTAGCATAATAGAAGGTTCATCGAGGAGAAACACCGGAGAAGAAGAGACACCTAGTAGAGGAACGGGAGCAACCATTCAACTAACTCCTGACGAGTTGCAAAGGATGATAGAGGATGCAAGTCGAAAAGCGATTGTAGAATATGAAAGAAGAACTGCGACCTCTTTGGTCAAGGAAACGGCGAGGAGGCAGTTATTCGAGAATGTGGAGCCATTGAGAGAATCGAGGGTGCAAGGTGAACAAGAGCATCGCAGCAAGCGACCGGCGCCATCCGATGCAGGCTCTAGTAGTCACGGTCGTGCAAAGAGAAGGGAGCCCGTGATATCCCGGGCCGAGGTAGAAAGTGTGGGTAAGCAGATACACAGCCTGAACAAACAGATCGATGAGTTGAAGAAGCGAGGGGAGATCGTCTCGCAGAACAAAAATTCTCCTTTCTGCAACGACATCCACATTCAAACAGTTGAGCCGGGGTTCAGGGTACCCGACTTGAGGAGATATGATGGGATGAGAGACCCGCAGGAGCATGTGGCGGCGTTCGAAATGGTGATGAATCTCTACGGACAATCAACCCCAATAATGGCGAAATTATTTGCGACCACGCTCACGGGGAAGGCTCAGGAGTGGTTTACAAATCTGCCCCGAGGGAGCATTGAATCCTATGAGCAGCTCGTGCAAAAATTCAACTTTCACTTCGCGAGCAAGAAGAAGCAGAAGAGATCCACCACCCATCTATTCAACATCCGACAGAGAGAAGATGAAACTTTGAAAAATTTCATGGGCCGGTTCAACAATGAAACTCTGGAGGTGCATGAGTTAAGGATCGACATGCTCGTGAGCATCCTCATCCACGGGCTAAGGAAGAGCTCCTTCGCATCAGGCCTCGCGCGCGACCCGCCCGCTGATGTCGAACAATTGATGGCATTAGCACAGAAGTATATCGACGAGGAGGAGATGAATGCGATGAAAGATTCAGAACGAAGAGAGCGCGATTACATACCTAGGCGACCTCAAGAGAGTAGGGAAGGAGGAAGCAACAAGCCCAAAACGGAGAAGCGGAAGGAGCCGAAATACATCCCAAAGTACCACAACTACACTCCTTTGGCCATGTCGCGAGAAAAGGCCTTGATGATGGTTGAAAATGCCGACGTACTGAAGTGCCCAGGCATACGAGGTACACCCCCTCCAAGAAAACTTCTAACAAATACTGCCGATTCCATCGGGGGAGGGGACACAATACCGAGGAGTGCTATCAGCTGAAGGACGAGATCGAAAGGCTCGTCAGGCAGGGATATTTTTGAGATCGCGTGCCCTCAAATTGCAAAACCAGCGGGGAAGGAAGAAAAAGTAGGTCAAGAAGCCGCGATCGAGACAGAAATCCGGGATCCTCAAAAACTGACAAGGCCCCGACTGGCGGAAACAATGCACCCACTAAAGGGGTCATATACACGATCGCAGGAGGACCGAGCGCAGGGGATTCGAGCCGAACACGGAAGAGATGCACTCGAACAATCGGCTCGAACTGAGAAAGGAAATTCGTGCTGAAGGTCGAGGACGAAGAGGCCATCTCGTTCGACAGCTCTGACAGATTGAAGGATGGCGGAGAACAGAACGACCCGATGGTCGTCAAGCTAGACATTGCAAACTTCACTGTTCACAAAGTGTTGATCGACAATGGTAGCTCAGCGAACATCATTTTCAAGAACATGGTGGATAAGATGGGGCTGGAGAATGCGAGGCTGGAACCCGTGAAAACTCCGGTAGTTGGCTTCGGAGGTAGCAAAGTGGCCTCACTGGGAACAATTGAACTGCCAGTGTCCATGGGGGAGGAGCCGAAAAGAAAAACTCTGATGGTCAAGTTCTTGGTGGTGGATACTCCGTTCACATACAATGTTATATTAGGTCAGCCAGGACTGAACTCATTTCGGCCGGTTATTTCCACATACCACATGAAAATAAAGTTCCCCACTGATTATGGGATCAGGGAAATATCGTGCGACCAGAAAGAGGCTCGGAAGTGCTACAACTTGTCGCTAAAAGGAGAGTCGAGGTCGAAGAAGCAAAAAGTCAAAGAGGACGCAGAGCCCCGACCGTATGAGGCCGAGCACTTAAGACCCAGCGAAGAATACAAGGCGATACAGCTCGCGCCAGAAGACCCCAGCAAGACAACCCGGATAGGGTCCAGCATGAACAATGGAGAGATGGCCATGATTGATTTCCTGCGAAAGAATGCAGATATGTTCGCATGGAGCCCATTAGATTTCACTGGAATCGATCCAGAGGTCATTGTACACCGGTTGAATGTGGACCCAATGGCCCGACCCGTGCAACAGAGGAAGAGAACATTTGGCAGCGATAAGAACGAAACCATCAGACAAGAGGTCGAAAAGCTGCTGAAAGCCCAATATACGGATTGGCTTTCCAATGTGGTGCTCGTCCCAAAATCCTCGGGAAAATGGTGTATGTGTGTGGATTTTACGGATTTGAATAAGGCCTACCCAAAGGATCCGTACCCGCTACCTCGGATCGACACGATGGTAGATTCGACCACAGGAGTCGAACTCTTTTCAATGATGGATGCATATCAGGGATATCACCAGATTCGAATGGTAGAGGCGGATAGAGACAAAACTTCCTTTGTTACAGAGAAGGGGATTTATTGCTACAACATGATGCCATTCGGACTGAAGAACGCGGGTGCGACCTACCAACGGTTGGTCAATAAGATGTTCGGCAATTTGCTCGGAAAGACCATGGAGGTGTACATCGATGACATGCTGGTCAAGAGCAAGAGGTCGCAGGACCACATCAGAGACCTCGCACAAGCCTTCAGCATCAACTGACGGATCGAGCAAGGAGCCTGTGAAAGGCCATCAACTGACTGATCGAACGAGGAGCCTGTGAAAGGCCGTCAATGAAGAAGATCGAACGAGGAGCCTATGAAAGGCCAATTGAAGAATCGAACAAGGAGCCTGCGAAAGGCCATCAACGAACAGATCGAACAAAGAAGGACCCATCAGCAAAGAAATCGCACGCGAAGACTTCTAGAGAGCTACCAATTGTATATTTTAAGGTTAGGAAGATCGTGTCCCACATGTTAAACATTGTCGTTATTAAGCATTTGTACCCGCTGTAATTCATTCGACATGATTTATAAAACCGTATACACCTTTTTACACCTTTTTACGCTTATCCCAACTTTCCTCTTATCGTTGACTATGCAAATCCTCCAAAACAAAATGCGAACTGAAAAAGACGCGTCCAATAATGCGATCTGAAAAAGACGCATTCAAAACAAAATGCGAACTGAGAAAGATGCGTCCAATAATGCAATCTGAAAAAGACGCATCCAACTAAAAACGCGAACTGAAAAAGACGCGTCCAATAATGCGATCTGAAAAAGACGCATCCAAAACAAAACGCGAACTGAGAAAGACGCGTCCAATAATGCGAACTGAGAAAGACGTCCAATAATGCGATCTGAAAAAGACGCATCCAAAACAAAACGCAAACTGAGAAAGACGCGTCCAATAATGCGATCTGAAAAAGACGCATCCGGCTAAAAATGCGATCCGAAAAAGATGCAGATTGAAAGACTTCCAGGGAGGTCGCGATCTGAAAAAAACACGACCGCATTACAGATGCAGTCTAGAAGGCAGACATTCATCAAGCAAAAAAGAAACATGAAATATGGATAGAAGGAAATAAAATACGCAACATTTCGGAAGATCAAAAGCTTTTTTCATTAATCAAGTGTTGTGTACAGGGGCAATCAAAAATCAACACCCCGATGTTCTATCAACAAAAGTTACAAGAAGAATCCCTAGGATTTACACTTTAAGATCGGTTAGCTCGAATCCTATTACAAAATCAGAAGACCGGGATCGGTTAGGCATCAGCTTCCGCTTCTAGCTCATCCCTCAGGACCATAAACTCATCATCCTTCAGCTCGGGGTCCGGGGGTAAGGGCTGGAGGTCGCCATCAAGCGAGATGTCCAATTTGCTGCGGTCAAAAGACTCGTGAAATCCGCCAAGCTTTTCGATCTGAGACAGGCAGGTCTCATAGCCCTTGGTGAACGAGTCCGCAGACTTGATCTCGAGAGCGGTCGTGAAGGTGTCGGTCTTAAAAAAATCAGGAACCGCGGACATCCTAGAGCCGGCCAAGGCTCGTTGATATTTTTCGATCGGAATGCGACCGGCTTGGCCTTCTTCCATCCCATGCTTGTGGCCCTCCACGAAGCCGACCTCACGCCCAGCCTCGAACGCCTCCTTCTTGGCCTCCGCCAGAGCCACTTCCTGTTCGGAGCAGAGGATCTCTCTCTCCTTCTTGGCAGCATCGAGCTCGACTCGCAGTTTTAGGACCTCGTCACCCAGGGCCAGCAGATTATCCTCCTATTTGCGTTCTGTCTCATCTCGCTCTGCCAGCTGAGTCCTGAGATTCTGCACCTTCTGATCAGTTTGAATGTAACTCCTTCGGTAATGGGTGCATTTAAGACTCAGACTTTGGAGGAAGGTCATGGCCTACAAAATCGAATATAGTGAATAGGAAAACAGAAAGAAGATCGAATGCGCCAACTGATAGAATACCTGGACCATGGAGTGAGCCCGCGAACTCCTCAAGCCGAATGGGGTTGTTCGTCATCAGCGCACCTTGATCGCGAACGGAGACGAAGGAGTTGTAGATAGCAAAAGTGTCGTCTCCTGCTTCGCCATACAGCGACGAACTCGACATATCCTGCCAATCGGGGGGCGACACATTACCTCGAAGAGCCGCCCGGCTCTCTTCCCAGCATGTGGCTAGCTGTGCCACTCTAAAAAATTTGTCCCGATCTTTGTCTACGCTGGTCTTATCTACGGCTTCCTTAGCCATCCTGCTCAGCACGCTTGGGCTATGCGATTTGGGAGGGGGAGGGTGAGAGGCTTCCGCGAGCTCCTTCCCCTTGCCTTTATCGTCGGGCCCCAACTTGGACTTAGGCCCGTGACCTTTCTTCGGAGAGGATCGCTTCCTTTTCTTAGGTCGCTCCTTGGGTGGAGGACCTTGGCTCCTTTGGTCGACCCCTTGATCGCCACTGGCTTCGTCCAAGTCCAATTCTAACTCCGAAGAGTTGTAACCAAGATGACCACCATGGGCGGAAGGCGTCTCATCACTATCAACCGTAATAGGCTGCTGTCCGGCGGGGGTCGCAACTGCGAGTGCCTTAGAAGGAACCGGGGCAGGCGAGCTCAAAGGCAGATCCGAAGAACCAGCAATCTCTTTTCCTTTCCCCTTCGGATCTGAAGAACCTACAACCTCACCCCCCTTCTTCGCTTTGTTCTGGGCCGCGATCCTCCGCATAGCAGTACGCGTGCTCATGATTATACTGTCTGCAAAAAATGGGAAGTGAGCATGTGCGAGCACTACAGCAATGAAAGCAAGTGAGACCAAAAGAAGAAAATCACCTAAGGACTCTTCGATATGAAGGGACGCTGGAGAGAGCCCAGATAATTGCAAACCTTCTCAGTGAGAAGCTTTTTGGGATCGTACTTAGAGGATGTTAAGCTCTTTATCTGATCACCCTCCAGCCCCCCTCCACTCATTTTCGGGATAGGCTTATACTTGGTCCACTCATTTGTGAAGGGCCAGACCCCATTAGGAGGTCGAACGAAAATATAGCGATCTAACCAGGCTCCTACGTTCGACTTCAAGGCACTCAAATGCCCACAGTCGGGCCTGGCTGAAAGATAGAAAAAACCACGACTACCAGATCGTTTCGAAGTGGTGAAAGAATACAGACTCCAAAAATTGTCAAAACTGGGTTCTAAGCCTACGTATTGCATTATTACAACAAAAAGGATGATATGGTAATTAGGGGAGAGTTGCATGGGACATAGCCCCAACTTCTTCAAAATTGCGGCTACCGGAGGAGCCAAAGGAAATCGCAGCCCGGCGTCGAGGTGCTTGATAGAAAAGGCACTAAACCCCTCGGGAGGATGGTGCATGCGATCGAAGGTAGTAGGGATGACAACATCAAAATCGGAGGGTATATGGTATTTTTCCCTAATCTTGTGGACAGACATCCTAACTTTGCTAACTACAGCCTCCCAAGGGTTTTTAGCGAGTCGATCTTGGAATTTTGCAAGGGTTGAGGGGCCGGTTTGTTCATCGTTAAGTTTTGCGACAGGAAACTTATTATTCCTCTTGGGAGAGGTAGAATACGACCCATGTGATGTCTTAGACACCGACCTAGACCCGGACCCTGATGACGAACCAGACCCGGACTCAGAAGAGGACCCAAAAGCAGACTCAGAATGAGACGAAGAGGATCCAGAACCAGATCGTGGCCTAGAGCCAGATCGCAACCTAGAATTCGAGCTAGAGCTAGAAGACATCGTACCTTAAAGCAGGATGACTCTGGAAGCCGCAGATCGAATGCGAACTTGAAGTTGAGCGTCCTGATCGCTTGAAGTCTATGCGTGAGGTAGAGACGAGAGTTCAAATGGTGTGGTATTAATAGGAGGACCGCTCTGGAGAAACGCGTCGAAACTCAACCGACGGGATTTCGCCACGTGACCACGGTGACAGCCAATCGACGGACGTGACGGTTCGACTTCCTCAAAGGCAACGAACTTGCACTTTGAAAAAGTAGGGGAGTAATGATGGGTATACACATATCACCCCTGCAAAAAGATCAAAATACCCTTCATTAAGGGCGTTATAGTCATTTCGCGATTAGGATCCGCGTGTTTTGTAGCGGGCGGGGCGCAGATGACCCGACCCGGATCGCACAGACTGACCGAATACCCGGACAATGACGACCGTTCGATCAGAACGTGAGCCAGCAGGATAAGGCCACGTGGCCCAGTTAACAGTGTCCAGCTGTATTCTATAAATAGACCCCGAAACACCGTTATTAAGGTAATTGTGGTGCATTAATTGAGCTCGAACTTTGAGATCGCATACATTTCTCTCGATCAACCTAACTTGAGCGTCGGAGGGTCATTGTCGGGGACGTGCCCGACGAGCTCATGATTCGTGTTTTATTCTCAGGGAACCCAAAATTCTGGTTCGGAAGAGTTAGTCCATCTGCAGTGAGATCGTCTCAGGAGATCGAATAATTCGACCCGGATCAAAGAGGAAGCCACTGACTCCATTCCTTAGGTCGATCATGACACATGCACCAAAGATAGCCCTTCAAACACCTGTTCACAACCTCTATTTGCCCGTCCAACTGGGGGTGGTAGGTGGTGGATGTGTGTAGCTTCACTCGTTGCAGCTTAAAGAACTCCTGCCAGAACTGCCTGTGGAAAACAGAGTCTCGACCACTCACTATTGATTCAGACATTCTGTGGAGTTTGTGCACCGAGTTGAGGAAATCTTGAGCTATTGTCATGGAGTTGAAGGGACGCTTTAACCCAATAAAATGTACATACATGATTAAAAATAGAGTTATACTTAATTTATATCAAGTACGGTAAAAGCTAGTGTATATATAAAGAAATCAACGTCACACGTCTGAGAGAGGATGATTCATTAATTAAGTTTTCTAAGTCAATATGCAACTCCGGGAACAAGGAATGCATGAAACGTAGCTGCAGGCTATGTTTTAGTGTTTGTTATTTGATTGATTTCTCTTTATATCTTTCCTTTTGGACAAAATGCAATTTATCTCATGTGATTTGAGAAATGAATAAAAAAAACTCTGTAAAAAATAAAATAATAAATTTATTTCCTATATTTTAAAAAATGAAGCAAATTACTCCCTATCTAAACCATTGATATAGGGGTAATTTACTTCATTTTTTCAAACATATGGAATAATTTGCTATTTTTTTTTTCACAAGTAGGTATTTGCTCATTTCATATATCACAAAGGGTAAATTGCATTTAACCCCCTCCCTTCTTTCGATCTTTCTTTGATAAGTTCTGCATATATGAACTGTAAAGAAGTACTATAAAAGGAATTATTTCACTATTGGTCCCTAAGTTAGTGACTAAATTACTTTTGATACCTTATATTCCAACTTCATCAATTTTGATCCTCAAGTTTTAGTTTTGATCCTCAAATTTTCTTAAAATGATCAAAATTAACACCAATCGCCAGTTGACCGTCTCAAACTAATAAAGGGACAGACTCTTTTAGTCAAATAACTGTCATCTTTGATTATTTTAAAAAAAATTGAGAATAAACATTGATGCTGACACCTAAGGCATCAAAAGTGAATTTCTCTTAAGTTTGCTAGTTTCACCTAAAATGATGCTGACACCTGTTTTTTCCCAATAACATCTAAGGGCTATAATTTTTTGTCTTTATTGTTGGTTTGCCACCTTTTCCCTACGCAAAAAAGGTTCCTTCATTAGTTTAAACGGTTAACAAATGATCATGACTAATTTTAATCATTTAAGAAAACTCGGAGACCAAAATTAATAAAGTCGGAACATGAAGTACCAAAAGCAACTTAATAACTTAAGACAGCAAAAAATAAATTATCCCTAACATAAAAAAACAACAAATCAAAAGTAAAGGCAAAGAATGAGAAACAAGAGGATCAAGCATATATACATTATAACCTTACATTGCTTCCTGGGGAGTGTCTGTGGAGTGCAAAAATCATTTCCCACTAATCGAGTAATTTTACATTGCAAAAGGAGAAAGCGAAAGCTTCAAGGTTTTTCTGCAGAAAACATGATAAAGGATTGCTGAACTTTCTTGGAATAATTGACGAGACCACACGACGTGCACAGGTCTTCAATCTCCTCTTCCGTTAAATAGTTGTAGTCGTTCGTGATCCTCTGTCGAACAAAATGTGACGTAGTCATATATTTCAGCAAACCACATGGAATACATAAAGCACTACAGAAAGTATTGTGAATCTGTCATGAAATGCTCCACAGACAGCTAGGAAACCTAAACAGCACACAGGAGATTTTTAGATTTCTAAGACTTGGCTCTGGACTTCTGTATTGGCAAGTATATAGTTGCTTCAGATACATTACCCAGTTTCTTTTCTTATGTTAGACTAAGTAAACATTTAGCCTGGAATGATGATTAAGCAAATGTTGCATTCGCAGAATCTGTTCCTTAACTGCTGCTACATATAGGAGGAAAGGTTCAAAACAATGCACACAACTATGATTTCCAAGACATTCATATAGAGGAATGTCAGCTCTTCATACTTCTCTATGGTCGAATTAACAGTGATAAAGAAAATAAACGGGCCAAAAATTTGATATACTCCATGGAGGAGCAGTATTATACTTAATATTTCTCTGGATTGTGTCTGTTTTCTTTCTGTACTTAAAGTCGATAACAGGTTACTTACTGATTTGAGCCAAAGATAGTTTAGCTATCTCCATGGTCACCAAAAATATGCTAAGAAGAGAAACATCTATAAAAGAGTTGACAAATAACAATTTATAAACCATAAATTATCATGGACTGACTAGACTATGAATATTTACTGTAAGTATGAAAACCTCCACATTCACAACTTTGCAGTGGCTGATCACTCAATGGTGAAGGTATAATCTCTTCGCAAGGGTCATGCTGAATGAAATCCTCCTTAACTAGAAGTTCTCAAGAATTCTCTGCTGCATCGTGTGAACTCAATGGAGTGAGCAAGTCGTCTATATGTTTTTACCATACTATCTATCTTTATTTTCATAGAGGTCTAGGTTTATATTAATCTATCTACTATATTTCCTACATATATGTTTATAGAACTTCTACTTAATCCACTTATTTGCTATTCCTGACGTAGCCCTTAGAAGTTTAGTTCTGATACTAGGGAATGAATTGC
>NC_026149.1:8248425-8296081 GCF_000512975.1 Sesamum indicum | reverse complement strand
AAAGCAAGATGACGACATGCTTCAGTAATCAGAAACACAGGGTAGGAGTCATAGATTTGTAAGAAGGATCACCTGTCTGAAAGGCCTCAACAAAATAGGGGTTGATGAACTGATTCTAAGGAAAGTACTTCCAACAAAAACACCACCACTTCGTAATATTCGATTAATTTCAGCAACCTGACATGAAGCAGAAAGAAGAAATCAAACGTAAGGACTGTAAGTCTGTAATTCTGATATTACAAGAATGCAGTCAAGAAACAAATAAGGGAAGGCAAACCACATACCAAAAGTTCGTAAAGCAAAAGAACAAGAAAAGGCAAAGTACTAAGTTAACAAAGGCCCATTTCAATCTAAGAATTTAGTCAGTAACATACAGTTGATTCAAAGGCTTCCATCCTAAAATAACCGAAGTCACTGTATTTCAAGTAGTTATTTGACTAACTCAGCGACAGCGATATCACATATAACCAATGACCATGTCATCTTATGGGCTAACAGGCAGAAAGGAATGCAAAATAAGATTTAATATATCTAGTGTTCTCAGTCACAGCCAGATTTTTTTCCTGAAATATAGCATGTGAAATTCATTGCCATAAATAAGCAGCTGTGAGTTCAAGAACATAGAAATCTGCTTAGTCTGGCTATGCTGTCCTTAATCAGCACCTCATCCTTAGCCTGGCTATATAGTATTTAACAACTACCTCATTTAAAAGTTTAAACATTAAATGAGGCTGTTATTCAATAATTAGGGATAAAGTATTAACAATTTCAATTGTTTATAACACAACCATTTGAGGTTTGTGGGACCTGATGCAGGCATTAGAGTCAAGAAAGGATGTTGGACCAAGACAGATGATCCTAAGATTTTCACGCATAAATGGCACTTCTATTTAATCCACACTTATTTGACAAGTGAAATTAATGTTTCTTTTGATATCTAGGTAGATTGAGTATTCCCTTGATATTTTGTGTACAAGTCAGTATCTAAGTAATTATGATATTAGTAACAGATATATAGACATTTTTTAATCATGAATTGTTGTTGTGCCATTTTTTCACAAAAGAACCATGCTTTGTACCATAAAATGCAACAGAATGGTGGATTATCAAAGAGACAAACACTAGAAATTCAAAAGTGAAAAAGAAAAAGGGTCATATACCCCCGACAAGTAGTTGGAATTTGCAAACTAGAAAACTTACAGCATTTGAAGGAGATGGCCAACAATGCAAGGCAGCACCAGCATGAACGGCATCAACTGAACCAGATGGAAAAGGAAGTCTAGAAACATCAGCTCTCACAAGTGCAAGATTACTGCATTGATTTGAACAATAAATGATTGCAAAATTTACTTCCATCAAAAGAAAAGAAAGAACTTACTGAGGTCAAGAGAAAAACTATTCCAAACATCCATATTCCAAATAATCAGACATACAAGGGAAACAGAGAAGAAAATACTCACGAGCTTAAGATAGCATCATCATTTTTTATGAAATCATAACACTGACGAAGCATATTTTCAGAAAAATCAAGTGCAATGACTCTTGAATAGGCCCCCGATTTCGCAAATTTCCTGGAGAACAAACCACTGCCACAGCTCACATCAACAAGGACTCCACCTTCAGCTGGCTTAAAATACTCCTGGGCCATATTGAACTGCATGGAATATAGCAAGAGAGTTCCTTGAACTCAGTAGCTTATGTGGGTATGCAGATGTGATATCAATCAAAGAAAATACATCATACTTACATGTTATTCAGGTTAAGTATTATGTGCTAAAATGCTTTCTGGAGCATTAAAAACAACAAGATAGTCTGACTATAAGAAATCAGATAACCTAGTCACAGAAGTAAATGTGATTCACAACATAATGTAAGTTCAGCACATAAAACAGAAAGCAGTATGAGCAGAATGAAAATTAGTGTATGTTTAGAATGGTAATTTGAAACACATAAGAAATGCAAACATTAGTGAAGTAACACACTTATCTAATGGACATTTCATCCAAATACGGGATGAAAAATAAATAGATAAACAAAACTAATGGTTCGATAAATGCTTCTTTACGATACATTTACAGGAATTTATCTTCCTATTTTCAACTAAATAACGTTTTGGAAAAATAATTCCGTTTATTTATTAATGAAGACTGTCCTCTACTGGTACAATCAGTTGGATGAGATAATAAGCAACATCAAATTCTACACATAGATAAGGTATATAAGAAGTCAAAATGAATTTAGGATCGATTAGATAAAGTGGTTGCAGCTGGGTCTAAAAGGGCATATGATCGGAGTGAAATGCAGACATGAAAAAAAAAAGCTTTAGAGTACAGGCATGAAAACCTGATATACAGAAGACAGGGGAGCATAGGGAAGCCAAGGAACATGCAGAGTGGAGAAAGTGCCAACATAATCTTAAGTTCTCTTCCAAAGTAAATATATATAACAGCAGGCATCTCTGCCCAATTAAAGCCTATCACTCATTGTTCCTTGCTACCTCAAGGTAGCCTAGTGCTCCAGGATGACATATGGAGGAAAATTTGTAAGCCACACCCATTTGAGATCAGCAGAACATGCCAGATTGCATTGAAGGGACATCCAGTGACATTTTGAGCATAACAAACATATAATAAATGTAAAGAAAGAAATTAAGCACATATAACAATCATATATTTTGGCTACTTCAGTAAATGACAAAACTTTTTCTGGAACAGATGCATTGAAGCATAATATAAAGATATTAATTAAGCATACAATCAAATTTCCACAATACATACATGAAAAAACTCAATCATGATATTTTGTTCCATACCCTTTTGTGTTTCCCTTCTTTGAAAGTGAAGGCATCATAATCAATTCATGTCTACATACTACCTCCATTCTACAGAGTTTACTGACATTGTGTGTACTGGGTTAAAAACAGGAACTACCAAGAAGTTACCTCTTCATCCGGACCAGGGAAACCACTACGGTTAAAATTTTGACGCCAGCCTCTCTCATATACAAATGAAACAAGTGGACTCCTGAAAAAAAAAAAAGAAAAGGGCACCAGCATCAAACTCGAACAGTTTCTTTGCTCCAAATACTTGATACAATTTTTCCATGACATATTAAATACTTGCTATCGTCTATAAAAGAAAAGGAAGAAAAAGATGCGTAAGAGCTGCAAAACATTGTCTAAAGGTTCTCATGAAGTACAAAATCCTGATGATTGTCTCATTTGCAGTTGGCCTGGTTAGTCATACTTGGTCACTTATGGATAAGCCACGCTCTATTCACTAGAAAGTTGCTCTTAGGATCTTGAAATATATAAAGACATCTCCTGGTAAAGGGTTATTACTCAAGTAACATGGACATGTCAAGCTAGAAGCTTATTATGATGTAGACTATGTCGGGTCCAAAGATGATAGGAAGTCTACCTCTGGGTATTACACCTGTGCGGGGGGAAATCTTGTGACTTGGCGTAACAAAAAACAAACTACAGTTGTTAGATCAAGTGCAGAGGCTGAATATGAGGCTATGGCTCACACTACTACTGACGTTTTGTGGTTAAGGAATCTATTAAAAGAGTTAGGTGTCACATACAATGACACTTATCCACTAGTTTGCAACGCTGTAGTGAGTCAGAAAATTTGCACTCCCTTTACTCCTTTTTCAGAGCAAAGAACATGTAGCAAGGCTTTGGGAACACAACAGTTAATATATTGTGCAACAAGTTGTGCATGATTTATACATTTGCTCCAGCTTGAGGGGCAGTGCCGGAATATTAGAATTTGTAATGTTAAGATCTGTACATATCTTTGCTTGGATCGGACAATCAGTATCTTTGATAGTTGTCAATTAGTCGTAGTTATCATTTAATTCCATCCCTATATATAGGGTTGGAAGAATCAAACAGTATACAATATCTCTCTTCCCTTTCTACAAAGCGAAAGATCAAAATATTGAGGTAACCATGCCTATTGTCATTCTTACTTGTATTGGATATAAAGATATCTTAAAAGGAACTACAGGAAACCAAAAAAAAAAAAAAAGATAATTGTCATGTGCATAATGCCCTTATAGGAAAACATTTTTTTGTATATCTCAAAGCAGCAATTAAGATTGATATCTTTCATGTATAAATAAAACAAGGGAGTGCTAGGGGAAAAAATAGCACTTGACTGCTACATGGCATTCCAGTTTGAAAATGAATTTTCACGTAGCTTATGTGAGTAGTGTCGAAATGAAAGTGAAAATGAATTTTCACGTAGCTTATGTGAGTAGTGTCGAAATGAAAGCTTTCTCGAAGACAATGCAAACTCGCTACCATCAAATTATATTTTGCGAGGGCTAGGCATTCATCTTATGTGACGTGAGTGGATGGCAAGATTCTTCCACAATAAGCAAGAACATAATATATGGATGGGACAATTCATTTTCTGGAGTCCAGACTAGAGCCCCATGTGAAGAGTAAATTTTGAATTTTTTGATATTGATGATGCCTTGCCTTGTTATAAAATAAAGCAGAAGTTACTTGACAGATCCAAAAAAAATTCCTATAGAGAACTCAAAAGAGTGTACAATGCGGATATCACAACCTTTTGACATTAAAAAAACATGAAAAAGTATGAAGCACACTATGATGATCAATCCAAAGTGACTTCATTACGAGAATAACTGCTACATGTAATTTCGGTATGATGAAACAGCAATAATTTTTCCAGAAAATGAGATTATGATGATTAATATTTCACACCTGAAGAGCTCAGTCCCAGCTGGTTTAAACTCATTGTACTCCTTTGTCCCAGAAGTAACAGTGAGATCAAGATAGATGTTTTTGCTCGAATAGGACTTGTTGCACTTCCTACATTTGAAACCAGACCTGTAGATTGCTGGTCTGCATCATGATAGCCCGGAATTAGAAAAGCACCATCTCATAGAACAAGCTTTACTATTATTTCAAATTTAACTTACAAGTTGAAACCTGAAGGGCCTTTTCTTATTAGCGGCTCATAACAAATGGGGCAAGCAAACAAGTCAACATCTGTAGTATCTTGGGCTTCAGTTGTTAATTCCTATCAAGCATAGGAGTGCCCAGTTATTTAGCGCAAGGCAAAGTCCTCAAGGAAAGATTCTTTTCTTTTAAAACATAAGACCAAACAAGTATCACGCAATGAACAAATCATGCGCCTGAATTTGAAGAACATGATACAATTAAACTCTTTCTTATGGTACAAAAGGTTCACTATGGTACATTGCTATAGTTGAAAGAGTTTGAGCGTGATGATGTAGCATGCTTATTTTATCAGGATGACCGAGCCTACAAATAATGCATTCCTTAGATTTGAAAACTGATAAAAGCTTATATGTAATTGTGGGGCTACAGTTGGGTCCATCTACTGTACTATTGGTCTTAAGAAATATGAGCTGTACTGTCATGAATAACATCTAAAACGCTTCTCTTAGTGCACAGAGCATGCAACATCTCTGATCTAAACAAAATACATTTTAGCCTATACCATCCATGTAGAGGAAAATTTGAGTGAGTTCTGGCATGAATAATACAAAGCAAGCCTAGATAATCAATTGAAAAACATCTAAGCATTAACTTCTTCACAAAACTTCGTGGAACTAGTGATCCTGCAAACTTTATGATCTCAAATTGGGCTTCCATTTTGTAAGTTATTATTAACTGCAACAGGCATCAGGAATCCCCAGACTTTAGCAATCTGAGTTTACCTGTAATAGAGCCTTAGAGACATTAAGCAATTGTAATATACAAAGCGACACCTTTATCTAATGCAAAACCAACATTCTTGTGCTGTCTAATAATTCTCCATCAGTTCAACCACAATGTTCACATAGCATGGCAACATCATTACCTAACAACTCCTAATTGGAAAAATAAAACTGTAACAACTCATAATTCAGTAACTACCTATACTTTATTTCCTTGATACATCAAAAATAAGACACGAACTGAATGAAATCAACAATTAGTGCTACAAAACAGCAAAAAGGATAAATTATTTCCCACAAACAAGTTCAACAACTGAACCACGTTTACTTATCAGTGCAAATGAGCAATAACACTTGCTAATTTAATTCAAAGAACAAATATTTAGTCTCCAGATTCCAATCCTTTTTCCAGAATCTCCATCTTCTTTTTCTATGGTTTTAGTGAATCCAAGCAGAACCCAGTACCACATGCCCATCCAACATTCTTCCCGCGCGCAACCACCTCCACACACAAAATCCAACATACACGCATTCAAGGACAAGCAAGAAAACTATAGACATAAAGCGAGTCAAGAGCGAGCAAAAGAAGTACGGGCTCCAGAGCAACAGCAGAGCTTGCTCGGATTCTTGCAGAACAGACCCCGGGAGGAGGACGGAGCCGGGAATCACGAAAAAGACGAGGGTTCCTCGGGAAGAAAGCAGAATTTTGGTAGAAACGGAGAGAAGCTTGAGCAGCGACGGCCATACCCTACGGCTGATGATGGTTGGCTTCCCTTGTCTTCTTGCTTGATGATCCTCTATGCGATGTATATACATACACACACAAGCCTATGTATATTGGTGATTTCACCAGAGAGAGGAGAATTGGAGGAAATTTCTGATATTTTTGCTTCATTTTTTGTGAATGTATGGTAATTGTGTGGCCAACGAAGAGGGATTTTGAATTTCTGGTATTGTAGTTAAATTATGGGATAATTTCATACTTCAATACTCAAACTATACCTCGTGTCCAATTTTAGTGCCTTAAATTTTTAAGTAATCAGATTTGATACTCAAAATTTATGATATTTATCCATATGAACACTCTTCCTTAAATTACTCGTAAAAACAGACGGTCAACTCAATTTTGGATTGTAATTAGGCAAAAACTTATCTACATATGTTTGGATGTCATTCTAATAAGAATGTTTACGTGAAAGAATGTATTGTGAGTGTGGAATCGAGCTACCATTGAAAACTTCTTAAACCAAAATAAATTCAGAAAGAAGGTTTTGGGCATGTCTTAAAAAATAGTATTAAATAATAACAAAATAAAGTAAATAAGAACAAAGCATCTATTTATCTTGTCTTCAATGGTAGTTCGTAACTACACTCATAATATGTTTTTTTTCACAAAAATATTCTCATTAGACTAACCCGTACTCGAATTTGAGTAAGATGGAAACTGATCTCTCCTCATCCATCTCATTTTTTGCAAAATTTTCCTCAATTCCTTTCTTTCAGCTCTATTTTGTGTGGTGAATGAAAGGATAACCAAACATGCCAATGAGGAGCTCCCATCTAATTTTTTTCTCCAAAATTGGGTTGATTGTTTGTTCTAATAATTCAATGGGGGTATTCAGATAGATGAAAATTATAAACGTTGTGTACAAAGTTTGATGATAGGAAATTCGGGGGACTACAACTGAAATAGGGTATACTTTGGATATGAAAAGTGTAATTATCCCTTTAAACTCTATATTTCCACAACTTCGGGTCGTTTGCTCTGTGACATAACTTATTTGGGTAATAGGATAAAGAAACAAGGATTAATTACAATTATATTTTCTGAAAATGCTAAATTATACTTTCTCTAAAGAAATTTTGAAATTACACTTACACCCTCTTCAAAAATTCTTTTACACCTGATCTCCTTCCGTTAGGGTTTGAATAGAAAATCTAGACGCAAGCAAAGAAAAATACATAAATTTTTTTTTTACCCCTCATTTAACATTCTCATGTATATTTTTGTATTTCTAAATAAATAAACATAATATATATATATGATGTGAGGCTACATCATTATATTTTTCTTTCATAAGTACAAAATTATTACATGAAAGCGTTAAAATGAGAAATAAAATTAAAACCTTATGCAATTCTTTTTGTTAACATTAATATTTTTGTCCAAATCCTAACAAAAAGAGATCAAGTGTAAACAATAAATTTTTGGATGAGGTGTATATATAATTTCAATTTTTTTTTAAAAAAATATAATTTTATATTTTCAGAGAGCGTCTTAATATAATTAACCCTAAAAAAATTAGTACTAATTGTACTATATTTACTTAAACTGTTTTGGTTGAATAACTCAAAAATCCAACTATTTAGGTTGAGTTACTAGAGAGAAATAATGATTTGCACCGGAGACGAGGATAAGATTAAACCTAAAAAAGCGTATTGAACAATTTATCCAACTTAATAATAAAAAGTAGATAGGGCCTTGAGTTGGTTCAATTTGAAGTTTCCTTTCTTTTATTTTCATTTTCCTTCCTATCTTGGGTTGGAGAGACAATTTTTTGGATTAAATTCTCTATTTTAAATTCTGTTGCATCTTATATTTTCATTACATATACGCGCTATGTGTAAAAATTTAATACCATTTATTTTGTCTAAGACAAGATGTTATATATTTTGTGAATATGTATTAAATGTAGCAAGAATTTACGTCATTTGTTTGGTTGTGTTTTTATTTTTAATTTTTACTCTATCAAATGGTGACGAAAGCGAAACCAAATTGGTTTATACTTATTTTCATTAGAAATGTTTTTCTATCATTCATATATCAATTATTATTTATAGGACTTAATTTATTTTTGTAATATTGCAAATGAGTAAACTATTTCATTTAAAAAAAAAAAAAAAAGCAGCACTTTAGTCCCCATGTCTTTTTCAAAATAGAGCAATTACATTCCCCACCCGATTTCATGTAGTTCACGCACTTTTCCTTCAATTTTATTTTTTAATTTTTAATTCTCAAATTATATTTTATAACCTCATTTAATAACGGTTTGATCTTGGTAGATCAACGATGTAGATTTTATTTATTTCTATTAACCATTAAAATTTGAACAAAAAATAGAAATTTAAATTTAAATTTGAATAATTATAAAGGACTCAATTGGTATCTTAATTTCAGTATTAATGTCACGTTGCTATATGAATAATTACAAATGACGTAATTAGTACCCGAGTTTAATTATGAATATCACTTTACTACCCAATTCATATTTTTTATTTAATTTTTATGTAATGGCTAATCTACTATTAGATATTAAAATAAAAAATAATAAATATATCAAAAGAATTACATAAATTTCTATCGACATATTTTGTCTTTAATTAACACAATTGATTTTCAATTCCATTTTAGTTATCCAAATTAATATATTTTCATTATTTTGATACTTTCTACTATCGTTGTCTCTGAATGTATATAAAAAAACTCATTATTAAATAACTTAAATTAATAGTCAAGTCCCGAGAAATAGAAATTTTCATCATCAAATTTAACATATTTCTTTAGCATTTAGTAGAGATATTAAAATTTGATTGCAAAACTTAAATATAGGTTCAAAAGTTTCGATTTTAAATTATTTTTTTCTAAAAGTTTAGAATGTAAATTCAACTTTTCTATGGTTGCAATGTATTTTACATTAACTTTTCATATAATTAAGTACTAAGTTGTGACTCCTCTTATTTAATTATATTAAATATTATCAGTTTTAACAAATTAATTTATGATACGAACGAAATTTAATATTTTTTTACCTACTTTTATTTTAAAGTTTATTTACAAAAAATTATTTGAGTTAATTTGGGATGAAAATTTTTTTATACGAAACTTGTTTATTTAAATTGTAAAAGTTAGAAAGTCCCAAATATATTAGGAAATAAATTATTGGTTATGATTCAAATATATTAAAACTTTAAAGGACTAAATTGGAACTTTATAAAGTTATTAGGGTTAAATAATATAAGTTTAGAAATTAAGGGACCAATTTATAATTTTAATAAAAATTGTCAAACTTTAAAAAAAAAGAAAAGTAAAAGATAAATAGAAAATCCAAGAGTTTGATGCGGTGGTGGGTGAGGACAAGGACACACGTGTTCCTCTCTCAACTTCTTGTGTCATCTATATATATATATAGAAAAAATACAAGCAATCTCCTTATGATATCGCAAATGAGCAAATTACTCCCTTATGAAAAAAAAAATACCGATTTACCTTCCTGTATTTTTTAAAATATAACAATTTAACCCCAAAAATTTTTAAAATGAAGCAATTTACTTTCCTGTATTAGAAGGTAAATTGCTATATTTTAAAAAGTATAAAGAAATAAATTACTATATTTTTCTCATACAGGGATAATATGTTCATTTTCAATATAACAGGAAGTAAATTGCTATTCACCCTCTATATATATATATATAAACAAGAGAGAACCTAATCTCATTTGTACATTGAAATAACAGGAACACGTTCTTCTTCAGCAACCGTAGTGAACAAGTACCTCTTCTCTTTTCTTGCTTTATTATTTGATTAATTATATACTTAAGTAGTTAAGTTTTAACCAATAGATAATTAACCTCTAATAACTCCCCTATTTAGTTAATTAATTGTTTAGATATATCTATATTAACCAGTTACAATTAATTAAATAGAATTAGTTAATTAATTATTAGTATTATTTTAACTACCGAACAATTAGTAAACAATAAGTTGATAGATTTATTTTGTTATCTTCTTCTAAGTTCTAAATTAATTAAATTAGTTACAAAAAGTTTTGAATTTCTTCCTCCAGATACAGGGGATAAAGCGAACAACTCAGGATTTAGCTGGCTAAAAAAGAGATCGAGGTGGTTAAGAAACAAGTCTAATGATTAGGACATGTATTTATTCCACTTATCACGTTATTATTTCGTGAACATATTGATGTTAGGTCGCATCTCAAGTATAGGGCTTAGAGAAGGGGTTCTATTTTTTTTTTTTTTTTTCCGGGCGTTACATAAGTAATGCGTTATCTTATTGATATTATAAATAAAATGAGTAGATGTTAGGTCGCATCTCAAGTATAGGGCTTAGAGAAGGGGTTCTATTTTTTTTTTTTTTTTTCCGGGCGTTACATAAGTAATGCGTTATCTTATTGATATTATAAATAAAATGAGTATAAAAAAATAAATGTACGAGATATTTTTATGAAGTATAATACTCAAATATAAAAAATAAAAATCGGATTCAAATAAAGAAGAATATATTGATGAAATTTTATTATTTTGGTATATTTATTATTATTTTTATTCATTATCTAAGGATAAATCGTTATTACATAAAAAATAATAGAAAAAGAAATAAAAATCATGAATTGGGTATCAAAGTGGATGAATAGTGAAACTTAGGTAGAATTTTATTATTTCTAATTATTCGTGTACCAAAGTGATATTAATAACAAAATTTAGGTGTCAATACAAATTTTACTCTGAGAGAAAGAACATGCAACGGCGTGGAGAGAGGGAAGGGAGGGTGAGGTGCTTGAAGGGGAAAGGGGAAGCGACGAGGGGGGAAGGGAGAGGGCAGGGGAGGCGGCAACTGGAGAGGGAGAGGGAGGGGTACAAATTTTTGGAAAATATAAGTTGTGCCGTGGGCAAACTACTGTTTTGAAAGCGAAACTTTGGTGTTACCATGGTGTAGATAGCGTAAATTGTTCGCTCTCCAAGGTTAACACAACTATAACTCTCTAACACGTGCACTCGTGACAGAGAGCTCAGAACAACAAACACAGAAAATCAGAAAAGAGAAGGAAAACTTGAGAGAGCAAAAGAGAGCTCGGACTGTATGAATGAACCAAAGGAAGAGAGCTAGAAAATTGTGTGAGAATGAATTCGAAGTGAGGCTATTTGCTTGGTTGGTTGAGAAAATAAGCCATTAGACTCTTATCAACAACCAAAAATTGGCCAAGTGGGGAGGATTTTCCTCAACCTCCATGACTTGGTTTTGCTCGGTATCCAAAACCGAGAAGAATGAGAGATTTCAATGTAATTTCCTCAAAGAAGAATATAAATCGTGCCCAGCCCCGTCCGGATCGGGACGGAAAAGGCGGGCGTGCGTGTGTGGTAATTCTACCAAAATCCATCTACCCACACTTCTCATTCCAAAGAAATAAGTTAATTCAATATATATGGGAAAGAAAGGACTTACATACCTATGTGGGACAAGACAAATAGCATTAATCATTTCCAACAATCCCCACAAATGACTAATGTAGATGAAGAATATGATTTTCTGAGTGAACGATAAAGTATACTTAAGCATTAATATCTTTCGATTGAATTAATGTATAGTGAAGTGAGGCAATCAAACTTGGCTAACGAGAGTGATATAACTCTTGAACTTTTGATAGCTTAGATTGAGACCCCCACAATCACATATAAATTCCTTGGTGTTCGTTGTTCCGCGATAAAAGTTCTGAGCGCTATTAATGGCCTTGCGCTAATGCCTTGAGTTCTGATGAGTGCTCTAGAAAGAACTTCCAATTTTCTTTCATAGAAGGCGACCCACCTTAACACCCATCGTGATAGCTTCATCAATGTGTACGTGGCAAGGAATGAGCTGCCTACTCAATAAGTATAGCCAATCAGTCTATATATATACACAGACAGCAATTCACATACAAGCAGTCACATCGACTAACGGTCATTCGTCATATAGCAACATCAGATATAAGCAGTAATACATACTCACAACTGTAAAACAATCCACGACATAATATTCAACGTTATCGTTTATTAGTTAAGGGCCCCACTTACTCTAGTTGGAGTACTTCCGTCAATTCGCCGGCCATCATCATATCATATACAGCACAGGATACCCGTTGTATGTGATATCCCCACACTCTTTTACTTCAGCTGTGTAGCAATATCAGCACAGGACATCACAACAAACATGATACCCCCACACCACCCCAGTGTGTAGCTAACAGCACAGGGTATTCCCCGCTGCCCGGAATACCCCGATACGCTTCGCGCCATAGTGTCTAGCTTAATTCATATATTTTTCATATCGCATTATCATTCACATCATCATAAATCACATTTTCATAAACCATTGACTGTGTTCCCAACTAGGTAAGCATCATCTTTTATTTTAATACACGATCATCATTCTGTTCTTTATAATAATTACTCCCAATTTGATTCATACAACAATCAATTATACAATCATCACATAATCATATCTCGCATGTCCTTACATTACAATCACATAACCCACAGTGACAATTTCATCAATGTTATAGTAATCTAACAAATATCCACAACTAATTATATAAGCAATCAATATACGACTCACGTATATAAATATAAAGCCAAGTTCACGATCACATCCAAGAACCAATATATATGATATATACAATACTACACATATAGCTATATATATAAATCCAATTAGCTATACTTACCGTAAATCCCAAAATACTTCGATTAACGAGGGACTGCTCAACCCTCTACTTTGTCGTCACGTCTATAACAAAATATTATACGTATAATCAATATATTTAATTTACCAAAGAATTCATTTAATCAAACCCCTTATATATTTATAACTATCGTTTTTAATAACATCCGTAAATGAGATTATCATTAAAACCTCATCTTCCATTTTTAATAACATAATATTCTTTAAATATAATTTTTGAAACATTTTTATGAATTTTCTACCAATTTATCGTTGCTATATAATTTAATCAAACAACAATACATAAAATTACATATTTGGTTAATCATTCCGATGAAATTGTGTAAATTAGCTATAATAATAATTAAATCTAACAAATCTAATATTTTAATTACTCAACCATATCATTTTTATATCTAATGTGATATTTACTTTGACACTAATTTAAATAGCTAAAATCATAAAGTACTCCGGTTAAATGGTACGTCGCTCAATATAATTAATATTTAATAAACAAACTAATTAATTAATATAATTATATAAATTATTAAAGATTAAATTTCCAAAATTCGTACCTCTGTTTCCCGTAATTGCGTGCGTCAGTGTGTGTGTGTGTAAATGTGAGTGTGTGTGTTCAATTAACATACATATATATATGTTTAATCGTGGGTTAGGCGGTGGCAGCACAAGCCACTGCCCACCTTTCAAATATTATAATGAATTTCAATTTAATCCGTTCAAATTTTATTATATCCCAAATTCAATCTATAATTTATTTACTAATAAATCGAAATTTATAATAATTACCAACTAGTCTCCCAATTACGTGAAGAATTCTTCGGATGTCACAGTAAGTCCTTTCATGAGAGGATCTACCAAGTTCCTCTCGGACCTCACATAATTCAAGGAAATTATCCCATTCTTTAGAAGTTCTTTTACTGCTTCATGTCTGATACGAATATGTCTCCTTTGTCATTGTAAGCATAATTCTTGGCAATTCTAATAGGAGCTTGGGAGTCACAGTGTAGAGACACTGGCACAATTGAAGCAAGGTCACATCTTCCAGTAAGTTTCTCAGTCACTCTACTTCTTGACTACTAATTCAAGAGTTATAAATTCAGATTCCATAATAGAGCGAGCTATACAAGTTTGTTTTTGCAGATTACTAGGAAATAGCTCCCCCACCTAAAGTAAAAATCAATCCACTAGTTGAGCTTACTTCATCATTATTGTAACCCAATTTGCATCACGAAATCTTTCTAACACTGCTGGAAATTTATTAAAGTGCAAACTCAAGTTTATAGTACCCTTTAGATATCTCAACAAGCGACGTAGTGCATTCCAGTTTTATTATTGGGATTATGGGTATACCGACTTAGTCTACTCACAATGTAAGCTATGTCATGTCTAGTGTAGTTCATGACAAACACGACACTCCCTATGATTTTTGCATACTCAGCTTGTGACACACTATCACCTTTATTCTTTTTTAGATATACGCTCGGGTCATAAGGTGTTTTGATTGGTATCTCATCTTGACCATCGAACTTGTCCAAGATTTTGTTTATGTAGTGTGACTAACAAAGAGATAACCTATTTTCAGTTTTTCTAATTTTAATGCCTAGGATTACATCAGCTTCTCTTACATCTTTCATGTCAAACTGTGCTGATAATAATCTTTTAGTTTCCTCAATTATATCTATGTTGCTGCCAAAAATCAGCATATCATCGACATATAGGCATATAATAACACATTCTGCCCCAAACAATTTTGAGTATACACATCTATCTGATATGTTTGTTTTGTATCTATTAGTTTTTAAGTATGATAAAAAAATTTTATACCATTGTTTGGTTGCTTGTTTTAGTCCATATAGTGATTTTTTGAGTTTACAAACTTTATTTTCTTAGCTAGGTACCATAAACCCTTCTGGTTGTTTCATATATATCTCTTCTTCCAAGTCACCATTTAGGAAGGCTATTTTACTCCATTTGATGGATTATAGAATAGCTAATAGTGCAACTAGAGTTCTAATGATTGTCATTATAGAATAGCTAATAGTGCAACTAGAGTTCTAATGATTGTCATCTTTGTCACAGGTGAGTATGTGTCAAAATAGTCTATGCTTTTCTTTTGTGTATAACCGACAACCACAAACCGTGCCTTAAATTTGTGTATTGACCCATCTGGTTTCATTTTCTTCTTGAAGACCCATTTGCATTTTATAGGCTTACTTCCTATAGGCAAATACATTAAATCCCAAGTATGATTTAACGATATAGAATCTAGTTCGTTTCTAATGGCTTCCTTCTAGAAACTAGAGTCTATGGAGTTTATTGCTTCTGTATATATCTTAGGATCATCTTCAACTAGAAACATCGAAACGAAGTCTTCATTTAACTTTCCTTGGTCTTCCGTTAGGAAAGCAGTTAGAACGTCTGGTCCAAAACTATAATCCGTTTTTTTATCTTTTACTTCTTCTAGGTTTATTTCACAACAAAATTAGAGGAAATTAACAAAGGTTTGTTGCATGAAGGGGCTATGTCTGTTCTAGTAGTTTTAATCAATGGAAAAACTAGTTCAAAGAATTCAACATCTCTTGATTCACAAAGAGAGTTATCATTTAAACACATGAATCTATATGCAACACTATTTTGGGCGTATCCAATAAACACACAGTTAAAGATTTTAGGTCCTATGTTTGTTTTTTTAAAATTCTGGATATGCTACTTTATCTAGACAACCCCACACTTTAAGAAGTTTAAAGTCAGGAGCAAACCTTTACCATAATTCATAAGGGGATTTATTCAATTTTTTATGTGGGCTCTATTAAGGATATAGCATGCAGATAAAATTGCTTCCTCCCACATATTATCTAGCATACCTGAGCTTAAAAGCATAGCATTCATCATTTATTTTAGAATTCTATTTTTGCGTTTAGCTATGCTATTTTATTGAGGTGTATAAGGTGCACTAATCTCATAGATTATTCCATTGGTCTTGCAAAATTCCTTCAAGAATTTAGTATTTTATTCTCCACCTCTATCAAATCTAAGTCTTTTAATCCTCTTGTCTAATTGATTTTCAACTTCAGACTTAAATTTCATAAGCATTTCAGCAACATCATCTTTTGATTTTAATAGATAAATCCTAGTATATCTAGAAAAATCATCAACGAATGAGATATAATATTTTTTACCACCCTTGCTTAATGTGCTTTTGAAATCAGCTAGATCCGAGTGAATTAATTCGAGTAATCAGTATTTCTAGATGTGATACGTTTAAAAGATTTCTTTACGTATTTTGCCTCCACACAGACTCCACATTTAGAGCATCCATTTGTGTCAGAAATATTTATAAGATTCATAATTTTCAAGCTTTTAATATAGGAATAGTTCACATGTCCTAATCTACCATGCCAAATATCAATGGACTCCACCAAATAAGCAGAACTGGAATCCATTGATATTTGGCATGGTAGATTTCTACGTAAAGCCAGCTTTATTCAATAATCTATCAAAAACTAGATTTCTACGTAAAGATGACACATATAATACCAGAAACTTCATTCAAAGCAAGTGTTTTGCCAAAAGTAAGTTTAAGGAAGATCTTTCCTTTACCCAAGACTCCGACGGTTGTAGAGTTCCCTATGAAGACACTCGCCATCTGTTGCGTCAAGAAGTTCATGAAATAGGGCTTTGTTGGAGCAGAAATGCCTGGATGAGCCAGTGTCTAATATCCAGTCTTCTTTGTTCTCCACTAGGTTGGCTTCTACAACTACCGCAACATGATTTTCGGCCAGGTTGACTTGTGGAGTAGATTGAGTGGCTGGTTTTTGGTTTCCCTTTTGTTGATCCTTTCTTTGATAGCTAGTACGCTTTATGTCCTATTTTCCCACAACAGTAGCACGATATTTTATTCTTTTGGGTCTTATCGTTAAGTCCTTTGAATGTTTTGTGTTGATTGTTCTTTTGAAGGTTTTTTCCTTTATTCTGGTGAAACCTGTTTTAGATCCAACAAACTCAACAAGGTTAGCTTTAATTGAAAGAGAGGAGAGAGGAGTTTCCTAATCTTTCAGGCGATTTGCTTCTTCCATTCTCATATAGCCGATCAATTCTTGAAGGTTTAGATCCCTTTTCTTGTGCTTCAAATGGTTTCGATATTCATTCCAAATAGGAGGGAATTTTTCAAGTAGTACATTGGCTTGTAAAATCTCACACATTTTCATGCCCTCGCTCAGGACTTCTATCACTAGGTTCTCGTATTCGTGGATTTGGTCCATTATAGGCTTCTCATCGACCATTTGAAATTGGAGCCATTTACCAACGACGTACTTTTTTCTTTCAGCGTCATCACCTCCATATCTTGCCTCCATTATAGTCCAGATTTCTTTGGCATTTATAGTTGACAAACAAGTCGAACAGAGAATTATTCATATGATTAAGCAGGTGACCTCTCACCGTTTTATATGTTTGTCGTATTTCAGTTTTGCCTCGTCCTCAGATTTTACGGTTGTTCTGTCTGCGGAGATCGCTGCTGTAGTAATGGCAAGAGTGGAGACTTCTGCTAGAGTTTTCGGTAGATTTTGGAACAACACATAGTCCATGTCCAATTGTTCGAAAAAATGAGCAATTTCTGTGACCATCGTTTCGAACTCCTGGGTAGGAATCACTATTTTGTTTCTTCCTCTTTCTTGGCTCGCTTGATTTTCCTATAATTGTAGGAAAATCATTGTTATCACAATCAAGAGGGGTTCGTTTGATTTTCCTACTTAGTCTCTTCATGTTTTTTTGGATGACGCTTGATAACACCAATCATTCTATTTGTCTTTAAGAAAAAACATTCTCCTTGCAACTGAATCTAGCTATCCTTCGGGTACTTTGTATGACTGAATCAAATCTCCCTCCATGAACTGCATATCTTTGCAAAGAACATTGGAGCTGCTACTTCTATTGCTACTCCACTCTAAAAAAAATACTTGCAAAACCAATAGAATATTTATCTGCTGCGCAAATACTCCTTAATTCAAGGCCAAAAAGAGCTTGTGCATACTCTCTAGCCTTTTCTGCTCTACTTCCTTCAAAGTATCCATCTCAAATGAAGTGTATTTTAATAAGCCTCCCTAGCCAATCTGCTATTGCACTTTTTGAATCTCTGGCAAGGATATTGGTTTTGGTATCTTTTAGGGGATCCCATTCGATCTTCACAGAACCCTCCAAGTTTAACTCTATTAGTTTTATGAAGTTTTCTTTATTGAGTTCTGAGGTAGTTGCCGCTATCTTTATGGCTGCAATCCACTCATCTATCAGCTTCTTGATTTTCGAAAGTCGATAACATTTAGGTTGAGTACGGCTCCGTATGGATACAAGGGCTAAAGCACGGTCCTTGTCCAGGTGTATGTTCAAGCGCTCTCCTCAGATTTCTTTCTGGATTTTCTCTAATTCTAGTTCCCACAAATATTGGTGTCGCGTTGGTGTGAAAATCTGTACTTTTCCTCATTGGATGATCCTGTGGAGGATCATTAGAACTTGTGCTTCCCTCCAGCAATGGTTGTGCTGGAGTAATTTCATTGGTTTGAATGTTGACTAAATCCACAATCCCAAGTTGGAAAAATGACTCAACCAATTCTTGTAGATTTGTTAGATCTACCCTCATTACCTCCATTATTTTATGGATTTGATGGCTTCAATGATCAGATTGTCTCTTGTCTTTAGCTTTGAATTTCCATTGCCTTTTCCTTCTAATGTACAAGAGGTTCCAAGAGCATCCTGTTGGATTTGGTTGTTTCAGGGTTTTTCCTCTAATTTATGTTTAGATATGCAACTTTTAACTTCAGATCTGTAAGATCCTTGTGCAGATCTGGAAGGATCTTGTCCATTTTTTGGTTCAAAGTTTCTATTTTTCATAAGTATATGGATCAACCTATGTCTATACTCTTGAACTGTCTTTTGAAGTTCTCTTAGATCTTGAGAGATCTTCAACGTATCAGACTCGAGTTCTTTCCCATCAACCCCTTTAATTATAATTTGTAGAATTTTATTAGTGAAGGAAATTACCCATTCCGTTTCTCCTTGCTGGTAATCTGCCATGGACTTCGGTTGCGTGTATGTTTTATGCCCCCATTTCGTGGTAGCACATTTTGGATCTGATGAATTCTCCACCATTCTTCTTGTTCCTCCTCAGTAAGAGGTTCATGACCTGACTTTGTGGCCTTCTTTAGATTCCTAGAACAAAATTCTTTCTCTATTTTTTCAAGATTTGGAAAGTACTCTTGATTGTCACTTGAACCCTCATTCGGTGTTTGGAGATAATCTTCTCCCTTTTCTAGATTTTTCATAAAAAAATTCCATTTTCGATCTTTCAAAATTTGAAAGTATTCCCTATTGTAACTCGAACTTTCGTTCAATTTCATTCTCTAAAAGAGCCTCCTCCATTAGTGAGAAAAATATCTAAATACAATATAAATAAATATTTCTTTAATAAACCTAGGCAGTGATATTATTCTAGGCAAGCATGATTAGCAAACTAAAAATAGAAAAATTCTCTCTATTTTCGTACACATTATTGCTGCCGCTGCCGCGCCGCCGTTGGTCGGCCGCCGGAATTTTTCTTCCGGCCATTGTTTTGATCGCTGTTAGAAGACCTTCGCCTCTGTGCTACGCGCTGTAAATCTCCAGTTAGATTTCACTGAAAATCTGTAAAATTTGTTTCGCGGCGGATCCTCGTCAATTCTGTTGCCGTTCTGGCGAATTTCTGGCTGCTACTTATATTAATTGATTCCTCATCTCATGGGGAACATTTCCCGTCCTTCAATTTGATTTTTCGTTGAGAATTGAGGCTGGGCTCAAGTGTTAACTGCAGCGCTTTTTTCTGCGATTTTGTGATGAATTTCGTCTGTAATTGCAGATTTGGTTTGCGTGTTGTTGATCTTGGTTTCTGAGGCTGATTGGAGTGTTTTATTCGTTGGGTTTGCTGCAATTTCTAAGATTTTTTCGCTGTTTCTGAGATTTGCGTGTTGCAGATTCTTATTCTATGATTTTTTCGCTGTTTCGCTGTTTCGTTGGATTCTGCTGGATTTCTGCTGGATAATTGTTCTATGGAGCAATAATTGTTATGTGGACTAACAAACAGCAAACTGGATTTCTGCTGGATAATTCTGTGCTGATGGATTTTCACTGATTTGTTGTTTCGCTGTCGCTGATTTGCTGTTTCGTTGGATTTCTTCTGGATTTCTGCTGGATAGTTGTTCTGTGGACCAACAAACAGCAAACTAGATTTCTGCTGGGTAATTGTTATGTGTTGCTGGATTATTTGTTGAATTTCGTTGATCTGCAGTTTGCAATTGATTTGCTGTTGGAGTTGTTTATTGCTCCTGTTCTTCCTGTACATTCGTCGGATTTGTGCGAATTGCATGTTGCGTTCTTGCTGATCTTTACTGCTGATTCATTCATCGCAAGTTTGCGAATTTTCTGCTGCGTTTTTGGTTAATTTAGTTGTTGTTTGTTCATCGTTTCTGGGTATTTTCTGCTGCATTCTTGCTGAATTTTGCTGTTGCGAATTTCTGCTGCGTTTGGACTGATTTAGCTGCTGTTTGTTCGTCGTTTCTGGGTATTTTCTGCTGCATTCTTGCTGAATTTTTGCTGCTGCGAATTTCTGCTACGTTTGGGCTGAGTTAGCTGCGGTTCGTTCTGGGTATATGCTGCTTTCTTGTTGAAATTTGCTGCTGCGAATTTATGCTGCGTTTGGGCTGATTTAGCTGCAGTTTGTTCGTCGTTTCTGGGTATTTTCTGCTGCATTCTTGCTGAATTTTGCTATTGTGAATTTCTGTTGTGTTTGGGCTGATTTAGCTGCTGTTCGTTCATCGTTTTTGGATTTGGACTGTTGCCGGAGATCTCGCCGAAACTTTATTGACTGGACAGTTAACCTTGTTGTTGATTAGGAGTGGTTGGTGGTATGTCTGCTATGGTAAGGGGCTCGTCGCCCCCAGTGCGATCTTATCGAGATGCTGTTGCCGGTGCAGCTGTGCGTCCTCCGCCACCACCGGTATCTTTCGAGACATCCTCATTTCGCCCGATGGGAGTTCCTTCTCGGGATCAGGGGATGAAGGTGTTGGGTTCTCTCCTGATGAAATTTCTCGATTGTCCCTACCATTTCGTTATGCCTTGGTAGGTAAATTTTCGCATGGCTATCCATCCATGCAAAATCTTCATCAATGGATGCTGGCCCAGGGATTTCGTGGGGATTTCTCTGTCGGGGCCATTAATGTTCGACATGTCTTCATCAAATTTGCACTAGAGGAGGATTATACTAAACTTTGGATTCAATCTATTCGGTTTGTGGAAGGATTTCCCATGCGTGTCTTTAAATGGACACCAACGTTTAATCCAAGGGAAGAATCGCCTATTGTTCCGATATGGGTTCGTTTGCCAGAGTTGCCGATCCAGTTTTTTGATCGGGAGGCATTGTTTAGCATTGCCCGTCTTTTGGGACGCCACTTAGGACGGATGTTTCTATAGCGACTCTGGTGCGGCCTAGTGTGGCGTGGGTCTGTGTTGAGATTAACTTACTTGAGCCACTACAGACGGAAATCGGGCTTGGGATTGGGACAAAAGTGATCATCCAGCCGGTGGTTTACGAGCGTCTTCCTAAGTATTGTGGGGCTTGCAAGCAGTTAGGACATGATGAAGATGAGTTCTACAAGAAGCATAGATCTAAGGCTCCACCAGTTAGGCCTGCAAATAGAGATGATCCTCCACCGCCTATTCCTGATCAGAAGGATCTTCGGGTGAAATTAGATGCGCAGCGGGCGCAAAAGAACTTGAGAGATCGCCGTAAAGAAAAGCATGTGGTTTTTGATGATAGTACAACCCGATCTCACCTTGGGGCTAGTACTAGTGGCTCTAAGGGGACGGAGGGTGAATCGCATGAAATTGCATCTCATAAAGATGTGTCCAAAACAGTGGTGGAAGAAGTGGTGCACTTGCCGGAAGATGAGGATGACAGAAAAGTGAAACCTGGTCATGTCAAAGAATCAGTCAACGAACACCATTCGAGGAATGAGAAGGAGACAACGGTTCCCGAGGTACATCCGATGGTTCCTGAGTTGGGAGAGTCTGGTGGTCCATCTGACACGAGGTCTGAAGATGAACAGGTAGAAATAGGTGTTGTGCCAGCAAGGTGTGAGCTGACAGGATGTGTGGTTAATACAGAGAATCAGGAGTTGCCTAACTGTGCGACAGTTACCGATGATGAGGTTTTGGGGCCGACGGGGGAGGACGTACATCAGGTGGATGAGGAGGATGTCTCTAGGAGGTTGGCGCGCCATCGGCGAGGTCGGTCCATGGGAGACACATTTACAAACCATTCTGCTTCACCAGATCGGCGAAAGGCAGTCTCCCCGCCCCGTAGGATTGTCACGAGGAGTACTATACGATCTACTCTCCCTTGATAGATGAAAGGATTATTTTGGAATGTTCGGGGAATTGGAAATGATCCTACGCAGAGGGTTTTAAATCGGGTCAGAAAACAATCATCTCGATTTCTTGGCTATCATGGAGCCTATGATCTCCCTTGAGGGAAGGTTTATGGCGAGGCGGCTGGGATTTCATGAGGTTATTTCAAATTGTGTGAATCAGATATGATTTTTCTGGGGTCCGGAGGTACGGTGTCAGGTTTTATTAGATCATGAGCAGTTTCTGCACCTCCGTTTGGAATCTAATAAGTCGCCGAAACCGTTGTTTGTTACAGCAGTATATGCTAAATGCGATGTGATGGAGCAACGGGATCTTTGGGATGGTCTTCGATTGATTTCGGTCGGCTCTTCACCTTGGATTGTGGGAGGGAATTTTAATACTGTCCTATGTCCAGAGGAACGATCGGGGGCGCTGCCCCGAATGGTATTGCAATGTCGGATTTTCATGAGACTATTGCAGACTGTGCCCTTACAGACGCTGGTTATACTGGGAGCCCTTACACCTGGTACAGTCGTCGGTTGCGACAACGTCTAGATCGGGTCCTGGTGACTGATAGTTGGATGGACATATTCCCAAAAACACAAGTTACTCATCTAGAGCTCTCCAAATCGGATCATTGTGGGTTATTGGTTATTGCAGACACTATTATGACGCAAAAGGCATCATCTTTTCGGTTTCAGCACATGTGGATCACACACCCGGGATTTCTTGAGGTTGTTCGTCGGAATTGGCAATACCCGACGATCGGGAGTGGTATGACTCGCCTTCAGCAAAAACTGCTCGTTTGAAAGCACTGTCTGAAGGAATGGAACAAAACAGTATTTGGGAATGTGTTTGATAGGGTTGCAGAGGCGGAGCGAGATCTCAAGGAGGCTGATGAGGCCTATGATCTTGATCCTTGTGATCGCACGCTTGTGGAGCGGAATCGGTGCTCGGCTGTGTTGGTTCGGGTGTTGACTCAAGAGGAGGCCTTCTGGAAACAAAAGGCCGGAATCAAATGGGCTAAAGATGGGGAACGAAACACGAGATATTTGCACTCTTTAGTTAAGAAGCGGAGGTTTCGTGGTACGATCTTTGAGATACAACATGAGGGGGAGGTTTTAACTGATCCAATAGCAATTAAGAGATCGGCCGCTTCTTTCTTTGAGGAGCTCTTATCTGCAGAGTCGGTGTTTCCCAATGAGATGGATCGGGATTGCCTAGAGGATGGCCTGACAGATGAGGATAGATGTTTCTTGTGTGCCATGCCAACGATGACAGAGGTTCGGGAGGCTGTTTTCAGTATTGAGCCGGAGAGTGTTGCAGGACCAGATGGATTTGGGGCGATTTTCTATCATACCAGTTGGGATCTCGTCTCAGAGGATGTTTTTAGTGCAGTATCTGAGTTTTTCCGTGGCATAGCGATGCCGAAGAGTTTCACAGCGACTACCATCTCTCTTATACCTAAGACAGCCAGCCCAGCTTCTTGGAGTGAGTATCGGCCGATAAGTTTGTGTAATGTTACGAATAAGATCTGCACGAAGTTGATGTCCACCAGACTTGGGCATGTCCTACCGAAGGTAATATCTCCATCCCAGAGTGGGTTTGTCCCGGGACGATTGTTGAGTGATAATGTTCTTTTGGCGCAAGAATTAGTTCACTCATTGGAGTCTCACCGGCCGGAGGCGAATGTTATCTTTAAGCTTGATATGGCCAAAGCTTATGATCGAGTTAACTGGGAGTTCCTCTTTCAAGTCTTGCGGCTAAAGGGTTTCCCGCAACGCTGGATTGACTTGGTGGCTAATGCTATCTCTAACTATTGGTTCTCGGTCCAAGTGAATGGAGAGCATGCTGGATTCTTTCATTCGACACGTGGCTTGCCGCAGGGGGATCCGCTATCCCTGGTGTTATTCGTGCTTGCTGCTGATTACTTATCTCAGGGGCTGGATCGACTTTTTGCGGAGCACCCAATGATGTATTACCAATCACCGGGTCGGGTTCGGGTATCCCACCTAGCATATGCTAATGATATGATGATCTTTACTAACATCTATAGGCAGCACATGGCATTGCTCCGTGATTTTCTCCATGTATATGAGCGAGTGTCGGGACAACGGATAAATAGCAAAAAGAGTTCTTTTATTCTTAACCGGCAGGTGTTGTCGTCACAGTTGCAAGAGGTACAACACGTTATGGGTTACCAGTTGAAATATCTCCCAGTCTCATACTTGGGAGTCCCTCTGTACAGGGGCAATCGGAAGGTATGTCTATTTGATTCGCTCATCTCCAGATTACGTGACATGCTACAAGGGTGGGCGATGACGAATCTATCCCACGGAGGAAGGCTGGCCTTGATTCGAAGTGTGTTGCAGGCTACGCCTTTACATCTACTTCAAGTAGTTCACCCACCTAAATCTGTATTGATAACCATTGAGTGCATATTCAATGGTTTCTTTTGGGGCTCGTATAATGATCTTCGGCATATCCATGGTCTTCATGGGATAAGATGTGTAGCCCAGTAGCAGAAGGTGGTTTGGGTGTTTGGAGTTTGGCAGAGTATGTTCGGGCTTTTTCCATGAAGCTTTGGTGGCGATTTAGGCAGAAATCATCCTTATGGTCGGAGTTCTTGCATGACCGATATTGTAGGACCCGTCATCCTACTCATGTGCCGTATAATCGCAATCATTCCTCTGTTTGGCATCGTCTGTGTCGCATCAGGGATGTGGCGGAACCTCTAATATTCTGGACTTTGGGCCAGGGTGCAGTGTCTTTTTGGCATAATAATTGGTTCGGTGAGAAGCCTTTAGCCCAGTTAGTTCACAGGGCCCCTGACACTATGGAGCCGGTATGCTATTATTGGCATGAGGGAGAATGGAATGTCCCCAGGATCTTCACACTATGGAGCCGGTATGCTATTATTGGCATGAGGGAGAATGGAATGTCCCCAGGATCTTCAGGATAGTCACGCCACAGATTGCACATGTTATCTGTCAAATTCCTATTGCAGTGGGACAACGGGACAAAATTGTGTGGACCGCGGCGAGTAATGGGACGTTTTCCACGACATCGGCATGGGAGGCCATTCGAGTGGTATCTCCTCGGCGGCAACTTTTTATAGATATATGGCACCGTTCTTTGCGGCCAATGGTGTATGTCTTCTTATGGCGACTTTTCCAGGATTGGATCCCGGTGGATGAACGCATGATGCGAAAGGGATTTAGTTTCCCATCAAAATGCCAATGTTGTGATGCAGAGGAGAGCATCTCTCATCTGTTTGTTGAAGGGGCAGTAGTTCGAGATGTGTGGCTGCACTTTGCTAACGTCTTTGGGCTTCAACTTTGTGAAACGGGGAACCTGCGTCTTATGGTGCACTTCTGGCGATACTCCACCCTGTTTCACTCAGATTTGCACATTCACACTATGGTACCATTTTTGGTTCTATGGTCTACTTGGACGCAACGAAATGCTGCAAAGTATCAGGGGGTACATTTTACGACAATGGGAATCATATTGGAGGTTCAGCGCAAGCTTCGCACACTATATGCTGCACGGATCATGACGAGCATACAGTGGAAAGGGGACTTGCACCGGGCGTTGGTTATGGGTTTATGCTTCAGGCCAATGGTGCCTCGGGCACCCAAAGTGGTGCGTTGGAGTACCCCCACTCCGGCGTGGTTTAAGTTGAATTCGGACGGGTCCTCGCTCGGGAACCCCGGGCCAGCAGCAGTGGTAGGTGTTATTCGGGATGAAATTGGACAGGTACATCTAGCATACTAGTTTGCTTTGGGTACGGCCAGTAGTGTGGTTTCGGAGCTTACTGCTGTTTGGCGTGGTCTAGAACTAGCTAGAGCACACAGTTTAGCACCCATAGTTATTGAGGTGGATGCTACCGTAGTTCTCCAGCTCTTACAGTCACGAGTATCTGGGATGTGGGAGGTGCAACATTTGATCATGCGCATTTTGCAGCTCCAACAGGAATTAGGATCGAATGTACGACATGTTTTTCGAGAGGCTAATGGAGAGGCTGATTATCTTGCGAAGGACGCCGCGTCTCGGCAATTGACTAGGGTTATGTATCAGGAGGACATTACGGGAGTACTACGGGGCATTATCAGACTGGATAAATTGGGCACTCCCTACCTTCGCCGGTGAGTTTGAGTGATGCTTTGAGATGATTTTTGGTCGGGCATTCGAGAAGAGATTGACGGGGGCATTACGCAGCAAGTTAGAATAGGTAGATTTTGATCATCATTGATTTGCACATAGATTAGAATTACTTTGATTGTAAAGGGAGTAAGTACTCCTCATTTACTATTTTTGAATTGTATACTCTATAAGTTTTTTGAGGTAATAAACAGGTAGGGGTCCGCCAAACCCCCCGCTTAGGCACAGGTGGCTTTTGCCAAAGAAAAAAAAAAAAAAAAGCATGATTAGCAAACTATGAAAACATCAAAACAGGACTAAACTGCTCTTTTTAAAACTGTAATGAGATAAAATCATCCATAATTTGTATAGATTTAGGCGGCGCAAAGAAATTGCCGCATTTCTTTTTAAGTTAGAAAGCATATTTTGACAAAGTCAAAATTACCATCCTTAAATGCTACTCCATAAATTATGGATCACTCTTTGTAATTAACCCATCTTACTACAATCTAGACATCGAATTTGACAAAAACATATAGAAAGGAAGACAGTCAATTCACTCAGCCTCGTGCAGTAGTGTCATTTGTCAAATAATCGCGTCCCACTCCGATATCAATGTCCACATATTGCAAAAAATATATATATTTTATAAATTAAGTGAAAATTTTTAATTAATTAACATATTATTACAATATTCATTGCCCATACATTAATATTGTTTTAATCCATTAATAAATACAAAACAAATAAAGAAAAATAACATACCATTATTAAAAATGGACTAAATACCTATACATCTCAATCTCATTAAACCCGAAAAATAAAGAAAATTCTTTCATAAGGCTCCTCTTAAAACAACCATAAACGAAAATATAAGATCAAACTCGACCATGAAATTCTTTTCTGTTTTTTTTTCCTACTTTTTAATACAAAATTAGCTCATTCTGTCTCACTACAGAGGTATGAATTATTTCCTACATTACAAATAACTATTACTAGCTAACTAGCCACGATAAAATAAATCCAATCTAATTAAAAATTTAAGTTTTGTTCATGAACAATCGGCTTTTGTCACAATTTTAACTATGATCAGTATATTTTGGTGTAATTTTTAATTATAATATAAATATTTGTCATGATATTTTGGTTTCATCCGCTAAAACAACAACTAATAACTATTGTAGAGTCGTAGTTAACTATTGTTCTCCATGAGTTTTTGTTTGTAATTATAGTAATTAGTAATAAAAAACATCATATTTCCTGATATCGAAAAAACCCAGCAGCTATGGCGCTGTTTGAATTGGATGAGAGAATTATATTTTCGGTCCCTAAATAATATTATATATTCGATTTTAAACCCTAAATAATCATTATTTACATTTTTGGTCCTTAAAAAATAAAAAATGCATTTTCTAAAACTGTTTTGGCTATTTGGGTTAATTAACTGTTAAATCGGATGAAAAAAAGATCACGTCTCGTTAGTAAGGAGGTACAAGAAAAAAAATCATTGCAATCTGATTAAATAGTCAATTAATAAAAATGACGAAAGTCGTAAAGAAAAAGTTGGAATTTAGAGTTCAAAATTGACTCAAATTCTCTCAAATGGAATGGATTGTTGAAACACTCCTCACGAAAGTGAAGAATTCAGAATTCGACAGAATAAAGATATCAGTAACATTAAGAATTCAAATATGTCCAGAACCCATTCAATCTTGTTGTGCAATAATGGGTAAATTACACCTCTGGTCCTTATATTTGGAGCTAAAATTAATTTTGGTCTCTAAATATTTTGAAGTAGGACTCTAGTTTTTAATTTTTTTAAAATATTATAATTTTGATCTAAATGTTAAAATTAGAGTTGAAACTAACGAAATTGGAAAACATAATTGTGTTGTACGTAGATTTATGGGAATGGGCGAGAGAGATCTCACTGACGACTAGACGAATGATGATGGGTGAGAGTGGAAAATGATCACTGTGGAGTGGCTTTCCAATGATGATTGTGCGTCGGGGAAAGGGCCGTGGACGGTGGTGAAAAATAAGGAGAAGTGAGGGGGCTGCAGGCAAGCGTTCGCAAATACAAAAATGCGGAGAAGTCGTCTATGGTGGGTCCACTGGCGATGCGTAGGGTGCAAACTGAACTCCGTAGGGTGAAATCTCAAAATGATGATAGTGGACAAGCAGGATATGATCAGACGACTAAGATCTGTAAGAAAGAGAAAGTGGATCATCATATTGAATGAGTGAAGTGTTCTTCAAACTTAATTAATTGTACCTCGATTTTAATGATCAAACTAAAATTATAATTTATTGAAAAAATTATAAACCAAAATTTTCTAGGGAGTTTGGGTCCCAACTATAGTAACTAAGAATGCAATTTACCCTGCAATAATGGGTATAGACAGAGTTGGACAATTATTCACTTGATGACGAAAAATAAAGTAAACCCCACCAAGAACAGGGCCAATCTCAATCCATCAAAAAAAGAAAAAAAAGAAAAAATGAAAAGAGACAACAACAGATATATTAGTCCCAAAGATTCTTATTATTTTATTCCAAATATATAATTTTCCTATTTTAGTCACCTCTTAAAATAAATATTTTATTTCGTAAAAACCCTCTAAGATAAATCATGATATGATATTGTTGACTTTGAATGCCCAACTCTTCCACTATAACTTTAATATTTGTATCTGGTAATTTTTTTTGAAAAGATGCAAGCCACTTTATTTAATATTATAAAGGGATGATTACATTTCATTCTTCTCAAATTTATGTAATTATATATGAATCTTTTATGGTTTGAAAAATTATATTTAATATTTCTATAGTTTGCTTTTTCATCTAATAAATAAGTCTCTTTGTTAGTGAATTCACTGAATTTGCTGATATTAACAAAAAAAAATTGAATAAAAATTAATATTTATCCTTGATTGACTTAAAACTGACTAATTGCAGGTCAAATAATTTTTTTAGGCTAAACTATTCTTATAACGGCGGAAATATACCCCCTCACATGCATTAATGCGTGAAGACGTATGAGGGTAATTTGGTTATAAAAAGATTTATTTGACCTGCTATAAGTTAGTAATAAGTCAATCGAAAGTAAATATATTTTTTTTTTTATTTTTTGTTAGTATCAGTAAATTTGATGAATTTTGACTAATAGATGGACTTATTGGTAGACAAGACAAAACTTCAGGGGTGTTAGATGTGATTTGAAAATTATCCCTATTATAAATGACCAAATTACGCCCTTATAAAAAAAATTTCAATTTGTCCTCTTTCATTTATTAAAATGCAACACTTTAACTTATTGTGTTTTCTAAAATGAGCAATTTACCTTATTAAATATAGAAACATAAATTGCTTCACTGAAAAAGCATAGGAGATAAATTGCTATTTTTTTTTTTTTTTGAAAAAGGTAAATTTCATAAATGGGAAAAAGAGGTATAATACAACAGTGCTCGTATGATATGTTATCCCTCGACAGGCCAAGGAATACGCCATAATCTATAAAGTGCACTAGAGCTAACAGAGCTAGGAAGATTTTTGCTAAGAATCCGTAGTCTGACGTCCTCTATGATTAAGCTAGCTAACGTAGCTGGCGACCTCGAAGTGTGCTCGAACCGTCTCATGTTGCGTTCCCTCCAAATGTGGTAAATGTATGCCCGAAGTAGCGCACGGTATGCCATGTTAATAATGTGTTTGCCCCTCCACTTCCTAGAAGCCCATTCAATATCCATCAGCCACTGTCTGTTAGGCCACAGAATTCGAATAGTTCGTCTGATAATAGTCAAACAATATATACTATACTGACAATGAAAGAATAAATGCGTGTGTGTCTCCAAGTTGTCCTCAATACATAGGACGCATCCTCCTAAATGTGATAACCATTGCTTGTCCGTCGTAGCAAGTTTTTCCTAAATAGCGAGCTAGAGAATGAACATGTGCCGAGGAATTTTTAGAGATCCAGAAAATAGTGAATACCAGCTTACTTTTGGACCTGGGGGATCAGATAAGCGATAGAGGACTTGTGTGGTGACAATATTGCCCGAGAACCACCATAAAATTCGGTCATTACCTCCATGAATGACAGGTAGTACCTACAAGATCTCCAAACATTCGAAGTCAGTGATAGAAGGCAATTGCCACTGATCCTCGTGAATGACACCCCACAACTTGCTGGATTTCTGCAATCCCGTAACACTAGGTCCATAGGAAACTCTCTGAATAAGAGGGCCTAGATGGTGCCAAGGGTTCCTGCATAAATAAAAATTCCGTCCATCACCGATGCAGTAAACAACCTCCGATCGCAGCCATGCCCTTAACCGTATAAGTTTCTTCCAACACCATGAGCCTATATTTTCAGATATAGTCCAAATAGAGGAGTTTCGAAGTCGTCCTTGGTGTAACTATTTTTTAATAGGAGGCTATTTGCTCATTAGTAATATTATAGGGGTAAATTGCATTAAACCCTATTTTTTCTTTTTATTTTATCTTATTTCATCAGATGTTCTTTGAATAAATATACGGTTACTTGTGATTTTTTTTTATGATCTACTTAAAAATCGGTATCATATGAATTACAATCATTACATTTTTTATGATAGTTTTTACACATTACATCAATTATTATAACTATTTTTTCATTAAACAAATATTTATTTTTCATATTGTAAGGAATGTAATTTAAAAATTATGATAAATCATCAATATATGCCACAAATATAAGAAAAGTTAGTGCAAAAGCTTAAATTTTAGCCACAATTGATCAATATTTTCATGTTTTAGCTACGATTAATGATGTTGACCTATCTACATAAACGAATAATTCGCATAATACAATCATAATTAGTATTTGCTATACTATTTTATTTTTTCACATAACAATTAGGGTAATTACACCAATACCTTTTGAAAATTAAGTCTAATTACACAAACACCCCACGTTAGAAAAAAATATAATATTTAGAGTAAATTACAATTTCTCCTGAAGTTTATCATAATTACAAATGCCTTCTCATTGCTTGAAAACTTACGAATATCGCCCTAATATTTGAAGAAATTATGTAATCCTTGGATTGAGGTATGACATTGTCAACTTTGCCCTTATTGTATTTTTTTTATAAAAGATTAAAAATTTATAAAAAAATCGGATGAAGTGGATAAAAAGATTTACAGAATTAAAAAAATTATACACTTAGTCTACTAAAAAGATTTAAAAATAAGCAAAATTATAATTCTTAGTCCATATTTTGGTTAGTTTACCACAAAAAATGAATATGGGAACCCTAACTGATATTGACGGATTGAATTAATTGTTAAACGGTTGTTAAAGTTAATGAAATTTTGATAATTTTCAAACAATGAGGGGGTATTTATTATTATATCAAACCTTCAGGGATGTCATTGTAATTTATCCTAATATTTAACTATGACTAATTTCAATAGTTAAAAAGAAATAACTACAGTAAATAGTTACTGGTCATTATTTATTGGATGTGATTTTTACAAGATAAAACATTTACGAATGGCATGAGATATTTATATGATTAAATATAATTTTAAGAAAATATTAATATAATTTACCATAACATTTTAAATATAGTAAAAAAATATATTTCTTCATTTGTCAAGTGTCAATCACACTTTTCCAGAAGAAAATGCAAGCAACTTCGTGTGATATTACAAATAAACAAATTATTGTCTATGAAAAAACAAATAACAATTTACTTCCTTGTATTTTTTAAAAATACAACAATTTACATTCCTATATTTTTTAAAATAGAATAATTTATCTCGTTAAACAGATAGATAAATTGCTTTATTTTAAAAAAAATATGAAAAAAATTACTATATCTTTTTTATAATTTCAACCACACTTTTCCGGGGAATTTATTTAAAAAATACAGAAAAAAAAATTAGAAAAATAATGTGATTTGGAAAAATTTAGAAAAGTAGGTGGCACCGCGGTTACTCACCACGGTGCCACAATTTTTATTTAAAAAAAAAAATTTCTCTATGTCACCACGGTGACATTATTTTTTTTAAAATTTTTTTTAATGTGTCACCGCGGTGACAATTTTTTCTTTTAAAAAAAAAAATTTATTTGACGACGAATTGCTGCCAACTTCTCGATAAAATTTTAGCACCATCATGGCGAGTTGTCAACCATCAAATATACCGTTCGACTCCCCTTGATGAGACGAACATTTCCCCACAAGCAATTTCAAGTTTTATCAATCGTAAATAATGAATTTTTAGCACGACCACGGCACCTTTCGGCTGTCGATTCACCGCCACCGGAGTGACCTACGATCACGGACTACCACCACTAGACTCGCCTCGACCTAATGGTTCTAACAAGACCAATCTAGTTCAATTTTATTAAATATTTGTTGAGATATGAAAATTTGAAAATTTTTCCACTGAAAATTCACGCTAAAGCTCTTTGCTGCCATTTTTCCACTGTCAGGACGAATCACGAATTGAGACCATAGTCGTTCGAATCCTGTCGTCCAGACGATTCCAACAAGACCAGTCTTGCTCAATTTCATCAAGTATTTGTTTGTTCAATTAAAATACATATGTTTTAAAATAGTTATAATTTTATTAAATTTTATTTAATTAATTAATAATACTATTTATAATTAATTAATAATTAATAATATTATTTATAATAAATAATTAATTAATAATACTATTTATAATTAATTAAATAGAATTTAATAAAATTATAAATATTTTAAAACATATGTATTTTAATTGAACAAACAAAAACAAATGAATTTAGCAAACAGTTTCAGCGAATTTTTGGTGGAAAAATCTCCAAATTTTCAATTCTCAACAAATATTTGATGAAATTGAGCAAGACTGGTCTAAATAGTATTATTAATTATTTATTTATTATAAATAGTATTATTAATTAATAAATAGAATTTAATAAAATTATTGTATTTTAATTGAATAAACAAATACTTGATGAAATTGAGCAAGACTAGTCTTTTTGGAATCGTCTGGACGTCAGGATTCGAACGGCTATGGTCTTAATCTGTGATTCGTCCTAACGATGGAGAAATGACAGCAAACAGTTTCAGCACGAATTTTCGGCGGAAAAATCTTTAAATTTTTATATCTCAACAAATATTTAATAAAATTGAACTAGGTTGGTCTCGTTAGAACCGTTAGGTCGAGGTGAGTCCAGTGGTGGTGGTCCGTGATCGTGGGTCGCTCCAGTGGCGGCAAATCGACGGCCGAAAGGTGCGGTGGTCGTCCTAAAAATTCATTATTTACGATTGATAAAACTTGAAATTATTTGTGGGGAAATGTTCGTATCATCAAGGGGAGTCGAACGGTATATTTGATGATTGACAACTCATCATGATGGTGCCAAAATTTTAACGAGAAGTTGACAATAATTTGTCGTTAAATAAAATAATTTTTTTTAAAAGAAAAAATTGTCACCGCCGTTTCGAACCGCGATGACACATTAAATTTTTTTTTTTTTAAAACCAATGTCACTGTGGTTAACCACCGCGGTGACATAGAGAAACACTTTTTTTTTAAATAAAAATTGTGGCACTGCGGTGAGTAACTACGGTACCACTTACTTTTCTAAATTTTTTCAAATCACGTTATTTTATTTCTGTATTTTTTAAATAAATTCCCCCACTTATCCACTTTAAGACAAAATCATAAGAAAATCAAACATAACATCTCCTTTTTGCATATATGCGGCGCATTTCTAGCATTCAGGCTCAGGCTACTCTTAAAAGCAGTTGCAAGATTCAAGAACTCCTCTCATCATCAATGGAGAAAAGGGTGGCGATCATTGGGGCTGGAATCAGCGGCCTCCTCGCCTGCAAATACGCAGCATCAAGAGGCTTTAATCCCGTTGTGTTCGAGGCAGAAGAGCAGGTTGGTGGGCTGTGGAATCACACCATTGAGTCCACCAGGCTCCAGAACATCAAAGATTTCTTCCAGTTCTCTGATTTTCCATGGCCGTCTTCTGTGCAAGACGCGCAGCCCACCAACACGCAGTTGCTGGAGTATCTGCAGTCTTATGCTCGCCACTTTGAGCTGTTGCCGTACATAAAGTTCAACTCCAAAGTCGTGAGCGTAAGTTACGTGGGAGAATGTGAGGAGGAGATTCAGAGTTGGGAACTGTGGGGTGGGAGTGGAAAGGCTTTTGGGTCCAAAGGGAAATGGAACCTCAAAGTTCTTCACACCAAAGAAGAGTCTGTTGAGGTAAATTGTTTTATGGGATTTCTTCACTAGAAAAAGAAAATGATTATTTGGCTATAATTTTAATAATTATAAATTAAAAATTATGATAAATATTCTTTTTTATCATAGTTAAATAAAATCGATATAAAAATATAAATTTTTCATCAAAAAAAAAAAAAATATTTGTCGTGGCTTTTAGCTATGACAAATGTTTTAGCCACCCTCCTAATTGTAACGACAAACAATCAATGCATGGCCGTAGTCAATGATTGTTTGCTACGATCAGTTATTTTTAATCATGATAATTAGTCATAATTAAATATTATATTTTTTTAGTGCTTGTTCTTTATCATTTTCAATGAATCCAAGTCTGGAGAAAGAGACATACAACATGACGTTTTTTCTTGATTAATTATGTATGATTTTACAATGGTTGTTAGTGGTTGTCCCAATGAACGAGATTAAAATATTAGTCATAACAAATTTTATCATCATAATTCGGGCTCTACCATCGAAACACTTTGATTGTAGTTTAAATTATAGCAAAATTATTTAGTCGTGGTGAAAATTCAAATTTTTTGCATTGATTTATCTGATTGTGATAATAATAGGGACACTAATATTTATACAAATCAACCCGGTTTTTTTGGATAATTATAGAAATAATTCTTGTCAGTAAAAAAACAAAGCTAGTTTGTGGATAGTGTTAATACTTTAAGGAGTGAATATGTAATTTTTTAAAAAGTAGGGATGACTTTTATAAATAAATCAAGGTGTAGATGTAATTATCACTTTGATTGTTGTTTGGAGGCTGGAGATTTTTGTTGTATATATGGCATCTGTCTTTGTCAATGTTTGAAGTCTTGACAAGTATTATATCTTGATTCAAGGTTGTTTTTGTAATTCACTACAAGAAAACAGGGTATCAGAGACGGGAATTTCCGTCTCTAAAAGTAGGAATTCCGTCTCTGATACTTTGTTTTCTTGTAGTGTAATATTGCAATATTAATTAGAAAACCTAATATATAATAAGAGTAATTAAAACGAATTATTTTGAAATTTATTATAATTATAAATATTTATTTATTATTTAAAAAATTATAAATATCCTAACAAATTGCAAGGATAGGGGGTATTTGTAATTTTTTAAATACCAAAAGCTGTTTGTAATTGTGACAAACTTCGAGAGATTCGACTGTAATTTACCCTACATAGCAAATGATATATAGTAGTAGCCATATGATTAGCTTTGGTTGGTAGTTACAATCCGTGTAACTAGCTTCAGTTCTATGTCTGGACAACTTCTTCAAATGGAATTGTATGCTATGATATCTGTCATTTGCTCTGTACCTCTGGCTTGCTATACTTAATCACTTTTTCGACTGCTAGATGTTTAAGCACAGGTTGAGATTTGAAAGCAATGCAAGTTAACTCAAAACTGCAGACATGATCATTGAAAAATGGATTCCGAAACTTCACTATTGTGCGACCGTGAATTTTTACATAGTGGCTTGTGGTGGCAGGAGTATGCTGCTGAGTTTGTGGTTATCTGCATTGGAAGATTCAGCGGCCTTCCAGAAATCCCGTCCTTCCCTCCAGGATTCGGCCCTGAAGTTTTCTCAGGAAAAGTTTTGCATTCCATGGACTACTCAGCTATGGACAATGCCAGCGCTGCAAAGTTCATTAAAGGGAAACGAATTGCGATTATAGGTTCGGGGAAATCTGCAATCGACATTGCATTTGAATGCGCAAAGGCTAATGGTAAGGACTTGTCTCCTATGTTTGTCTATACGGTTCATGCTACTGCATGAAATGTTTGTGGACTTAGAGGATGTAATGTTCAGAAATTTTGTATATATTCTTATTTGTGGACTCGTTCGACAGGGAACGACATCCCTTGCACGGTGATCCAGAGAACCATTCATTGGATGCTTCCTCATGACGCGCAACCGTTGGGACTCAGTTTCGGTTTCTTGTGCTTCAGTCGCTTTGCCGAGCTACTGGTTCATAAGCCCGGCGAAGGCTTCTTATCCAGCATCCTGGCAACATCACTTTCGCCTTTGGTAATCAACCTTCTGTACTCATAAACATATTTTTTATGTAGAACGTTGAAGTAAGCTTATTCGTATCTATTTTTCTCCACATTTTAGAGATGGGGAATGTCTAAGCTCATCGAAAGCTACCTTAGATGGAAACTTCCCTTGAAAAAGTACAATATGATTCCAAAAGAGGATGTTCTCCAAGAAAAGTCATCTTGTCAGATACTCTTTCTACCACCAAACTTCTACGATAAAGTGGAAGACGGAAGCATCATTTTGAAGAAATCGCAGTGCTTTAGCTTCTGCAAAGAAGGTTTGATCCTGGACGGAGAAGATGATCCCGTCAAGGCAGATATCGTCATCTATGCAACTGGATATAAAGGTGATGAGAAGCTCAAGAACATCTTTTCTTCGCCAACCTTTCAAAATTGCATTGCAGGATCTCCAACCTCTGCAATTCCTCTCTACAGGTGAAGTGTTGAAATATGAGTTCATTGGTAAACTATATGTGAATGAATCTTTAACTTGAGTTAACGTGATGTTGCTTTTGGAAATAATTACATCGACGCCTCCTCAACCTAAAGAGATCGCTGCACTGACATCCTCTAGTAATAAACACCGTTAGTGTAATAAAAATAAAAAATGATCCATTTTTTGTAATGATCAATTTGCGCTATTGCAGACAAATGATCCATCCAAGGATTCCACAGCTAGTGGTGATAAGCTACTCAGAGTCTCTTTCAAATCTGTATACATTCGAGATGAGGTGTAAGTGGCTAGGATACTTTCTGGACGAGGCCTTCAAGTTGCCGAGCATTAAAAAAATGGAGGAGGACATCAAGATGTGGGAGAAGTACATGAAGAAGTACTCAGGCAACGGTAAGTTCAGACGAGCTTGCATCAGTGGTGTTCCCATTTGGTATAACGATCAACTATGCAAAGACATTGGATGCAATCCAAGAAGAAAGAAGGGTTTTTTCACGGATTTGTTTGAGCCGTATCGATTGGCAGACTACAAAGAATTATAGTTCGGCGTTTCGTTTATTCTATCTAGATTTGTTCAATTTTGCATAAGTTCAGTATGCAATTTGTTTGGAAAATGGCAGTAGTCTGCAGAGGGCTCTATCAGTCCGTGTTGCAGAATTTTTTCACAAACTGCAATTTGAATAAATGGAACATTTCTTTGTTATGCCATTTAAGAAGTGTTTGTAATTGTTTAATTTAAGTGGTTATCAACTTTTTATAGAAAATAAGTTCAAAAGATATATACTACAAAAAAACTGTCAGTTACCACAGAAATTTGCAATGAAATTTATAAAAATTTGTCACTGTACAATTTTTGCAACGGATTTCATGTGGACAAGTAGAGAATGACGCCTGTCTCTCAATAGTGCAAGTCCCAATTTTTTTGCGATGGAAAACATAAACGGTCGCAAATATTGTGATGGCCTGAAATTGTCTGTTTCAAAAGTCCATCATTATGATGTAATATTTATTTAGTAAATGCGACAGATTTCATGCACACAAGTAAAGAATGGCGTCTGTCTCGATATTTTTTTAGTACTATAAAATCTAAATGCTACTCATACCCAAAATATTTATTTTAATAATTCTAAATTTGGGTCTGAATCTAATAAAATAATTTTGAATTTAAATCTGAATAATAATTATTATAATAGAGCTAAATCTGAATATTGTCTACGCATTGATAGGTCTGAGCCGATATAATATCCGAAGTACCAATCTCAACCACAAAATTGTTACGTATAAACTAATCAATTCCCCGAAAAGTGAAAAGATATTATTTAATATTAGTACGCATCAAAATACAATTTTTTCTTAAAAAAAGTGAAATAACTTTTATTTCATAAGGCCCCTCTTAAAACAATCATAAATGAAAATATAAAATCAAACTCGACCATGAAATTCTTTCTTATTTTTTTTCTACATTTAAATACAAAATTAGCTCATTCTGTCTCACTACAGAAGTATGAATTATTTCCTACGTTACAAATAACTGCTACTAGCTAACTAGCCACGATAAATTAAATTCAATCTAATTAAAAATATAAGTTTTGTTCGCGAGCAATCAACTTTTGTCACGATTTTAACTAGACCAGTATATTTTGCTGTAATTTTTAATATGATATAAATATTTGTCGTGATATTTTGGTTTCATCCGCTGAAACAACAACCAATAACTATTGTAAAGTCATAGTTAACTATTGTTCTCCACGAGTTTTTGATTGTAATTATAGTAATTAATAATAAATAAAAAAAATCATATTTTCTGATATCGCAAAACCCAGCAGCTATGGCGCTGTTTGAATTGGATGAGAGAATTATATTTTTTGTCCCTAAATAAATATTATCCATTCGATTTTAAACCCTAAACAATTATTATTTACATTTTTGGTCCTTAAAAATAAAAATGCATTTTTTAAAACTATTTTGGCTATTTGGGTTAATTAACTGTTAAATCGAATGAAAAAATATCAGGTGTCTTACATGTGAGATTAGAAAGGAGGTAAAAAATAAAAAAATATTGCAATCTGATTAAATAGTCAATTAATAAAAATGACGAAAGTCGTAAAGAAAAAGTAGGAATTTAGAGTTCAAAATTGACTTAAATTCTCTCAAATGGAATGGATTGTTGAAACACTCCTCACGACAGTGAAGAATTCAAAATTCGACAGAATAACGATATCAGTAAGACTAAGAATTCAAATATGTCCAAAACCCACTTTTGTGCAATAATGGGTAAATTACACTTTTGGTCCTTATATTTGTAGCTAAAATTAATTTTGGTCTTTAAATATTTTGAAATACGATTTTAGTTTTTAATCTTTTTCAAATATTATAATTTTGATCTAACAATTAAAATTAGGATTAAAACTAAAGAAATTGAAAAACACATCTGTGTTGTACGTAGGTTTATGCGGCGGACTTTGGGGTGGAGATGACGACCGGTGAGAGTGGAAAATGATCTCCGAGGAGTGGCTTTCAAATGATGGTTGTATGTTGGGGAAAGGACGGCGGGCAACGGTAAAAAAAAAAAAAAGAGAAGAGAGGGGACTGCGGACAAAGATTTGCAGATACAAAAAATAAGCGGAGAAGTCATCGATGGTGGGTTCACTCGCGAAAGGTAGGGGTGCAAAATGACCACTGTAGAATAAAATCTCAAATGTTGGTAGCGGACAAGCAGAATATGATCAGACGATAAAGATTTGTAAGAAAAAAAAAAGTGGATCATCGCATTGAATGAGTGAAATGTTCTCTAAATTTAATTAACTTTTACCTCGATTTTAATAATTGAATTAAAATTATAATATATTGAAAAAATTATAAACCAAAATTGTCTAGGGAGTTTGGTCCCAAGTATAGTAACTAAGAATGTAATTTACCCTGCAATAATGGGTACCGGAAAAATACCCATTTATTCACTTGTTGACAAAAATAATATAAGCCCCACCAAGATTCTTATTATTTTATTCCAAATATATAATTTTCCTGTTTAGTCACCTCTTAAAATAAATATTTTATTTCGTAAAAGCCATCTTAAGATAAATCATGATATGATATTGTCGACTTTCACGATGCATGTGGAAGAATGCCCAACTCTTCCACTACAACTTTGATTTTAATATTTGTGTATGGTAATTCTTTTGGAAAAGATGTAAGCCACTTTATGTTATATTATAAAGGGATAATTATATTGTCGAAATTTGGTGTTATTATATATGAATATCACGTGATTTGAGAAATTATATTTAATATTAATGAGATTTGCTTCTATCTAATAAATAAGTCTGTTCGTTAGTCAAAATTAACTGAATTTACTGATATTAACAAAAAAAACTGAATGAAAAATTGATATTTACCCTTGATTGACTTTAAACTGACTAATTGCAGGTTAAATAATTTTTTTGGACTAAACTACCCTTATAATGGTGAAAATATACCTTCCGACATGCATTAACGCGTGAAGACGTATGAGGGTAATTTGGTCATAAAAAAAATTATTTTTGACCTGCTATAAGTTAATAATAAGTCAATCAGAGGTAAATATAGATTTTTTTTTTATTTTTTTGTTAGTATTAATTAATGAATTTTGACTAACAGATAAACTTATTTGTTAGACAAAACCAACATTGAGAGGTGTTAGATGTAATTTTTTAAATTACAGGGGGTCTAAAATATCCTATTATGAGTAAATTATTCACTTATAAAAAATTATAATTTGACTTTCTGTATTTTTTAAAATACAGTAATTTAACTTATTGTCCTTTTTGAAATGAAGCAATTTACCTACTTAAATATAGGAACATAAATTGCTTCACTAAAAAGCATAGGAGATAAATTCTTATTTTTTTTTTTATAAAAGGCTATTTGATCATTTGTAATATTATATGGGTAAATTACATTAAACCTTTATTTTTTTTTATTTTATCTTATTTCATCAAATATTCTATATGGTTATTTGTGATTTTCTTTTTTTATGATCTACTTAAAAAACGGTATCATATGAATTATAATAATTACATTTTTTTATGATTTTTTTTCTAAATTACATGGATTATTATAACTATTCGTTTTATTAAACAAATATTATTTTCCACATTGTAAATGAATATAATTTTAAAATTATGATAAATCATCAATATATTCCATGAATATAAAAAAAAAGCATGTAAAAACTTAAGTTTTAGCCATAACTAGTCAATATTTTCATGTTTTTGCTATGATTAATGATTTTGACCTCGTCTACATAATCGAATTCCCATAATTAGTATTTGCTATACTGTTATATTTTAACATAACAAATACACAAACACCCTACACTAGAAAAAAGTATAATATTTAGAATAAATTACAACAATCTTTCCTAAAATTTGGCATAATTACGAATATTTCTCGTTGTTTGAAATATTATGAATACTACCCTAATGATTTGAAAAAATTATGTAATCCTTGAATGGAGATATGAAATTATTAATTTTTTATTTTTTTATAAAAAAATAAAAATTTGTAATAAAATTGAATGAGGTAGATGCAAAATTTTATAGTATAAAAATATATTTTCTTAGTCCATTAAAAAGATTAAAAAATAAGCAAAATTATAATTCTTAGCCCATATTTTGATCAGTTTACCATAAAAAATAGATATTGAAACCCCAACGGAGACTGACGGATTGGACTAATTGTTTGACGGCCGTTAAAATCAAGGGGATATTGGTACTAATTGTTAGATAGCCGTTAAAATCCATGGGATATTGGTAATTTTTCGAATAATGAGGGGGTATTCATTATTATTATATCAAACCTTAGGCAATGTCGTTGTAATTTATCATAAACTATGATTAATTTCAATAGTTAAAAAAGAAATAACTGCATTAAATAATTACTGGTCACAACCATGCAATGTTTATTGAATGTGATTTTTACATGGATAGCTAAAACATTTACAAATAACATGAAATATTTATATGATTAAATCTAATTTAAAAAATATAAATCTAATATACCATAACATTTAAATATAATAAAAATTATATTTATTCTTTTATCAATTTTCAATCACACTTTTCTAGAAAAATGCAAGCAATCCCCTGTGATATTGCAAATAAGCAAATTACCCCCTATGAAAAAATAAATAGCAATTTATTTCCTATGTTTTTTAAAATACAACAAAATTAGAGATGCCTTAGGAGATGCTCCCTTGGTATCAACTATTAGTGAAAACGATATCTCTACTAGAAGAACTTGGGGATTATGAGTCTGTCTACTGAGATGGACTAAGTCAAATATCCATTCAAAAATTTTTCAAACAAAGTGAATGAATCATTTCTGTTAAACTCCGTGACATGAAAAAGTATTGAGTTCCTAGATAAAACTTATTTAAAAAGAAGAGGAGTGTTAATTTGGAAAAATAAACTACCAACGATCAAGCAATAAGGACGAAGGCATGCAACACGCTGCATGTTGGGCAATGGCCTAACCATGTATGCCCTTACTGTGAGAAATAAAAGAAGCCCCTATTCAGGACAAAAGTTTGGGTTACCCAAAAAAAAAAACTGAACCAAATTAGGATAAAGGTAAAAGAAAGAATTTCTACAAAATGAAGTAAAATTTGGAGAAGTTTAAAGAATCAAGAATAAAAGGCAAAATATCACTTTTGGTCCCACTAGATAGGGCCCTTCTCATTTGCAGTCTCACGCTTTACGTGTTCAACACCTTTAGTCCCAAAATCCTATTTTTTTAATAGAAATGGTCCTGTTCCATTAACAACTATCGAAAATGGCACGTGACGTGCCGTTAGTCAATTGGCAACTAGCGAAAAAAACAGAGGCAAAATATCACTTTTGGTCCCACTGGATAGGGCCCTTCGGACTTGTAGTCCCACACTTTACGTGTTCAACACCTTTAGTCCCAAAATCCTATTCTTTTAACAGAAATAGTCCTGTTTCGTTAACAACTAAAGAAAACGGCAGTTGAGTTGTCACGTGCCGTTAGTCAACTGGGAGTTGGCCAAAAAAACAAAAACCAAGCTTGTGTTCAGTTTTTGGAGGAAAAAAAAGGCGCCAAAAAAAATATTTTTTTGCTATTTATATATGTAAATGACCCACAAACACCACACAACATTTTCATCTTTTTTTCATCACTTATCTTGAGAGCAATAGGCTAAAAGATGTCACAAATATCTCAAAATACTTCAAATATTGAATGCTATTGTAATGGTGAATTATGTGGAAAAGGATGTTCTTATATATTACTAGATGACCTTTTAGTAACGGTGAATTATGTGTAAAAGGACAAATGGATATGCTTTTTTTTGCAAATAATTATAGTTTATATTGTGTTTAAATGTGTAAGCATAAATTCTAAAAGCAATAAAAATGGAAACTAAAATTCCACACCGACAGCTGTAGTATCATTGCCTGCTCCAGCACCTTGAATAACCAGTGGTTGTTCACTATAACAGTGGCTATATACCAGCTGGAAATAAAGTTCGTTATCGATGTATTCAGAATGATTTCCATAATAGTAAGGACTTTGGAGAGCAAATAATCATTAATTCTAGACTACTAATATTAATAAATTTAGCAAGAGATAATTATAACGAAAAAGTAGTGTTTCTGGATTTCGTTATGGCTGGATTCAGTATAATCCTTTTTCATGAAAGGAAAATAAAATCAAGTTACGTCAATAGAACTTTATTATCGCAAATATAACCAAATACAGAACACATCACGCAAACAAGAGCTACGCATGCAAGAAATCTTCCATTTAATCTTACTACGTTGTGTTTGAGAAAAACCATTTTCAGAACCTTTTGCTGAAATAGGAGATAGAGAGTCCTGGAGGTAGGTCAAATCTGGGAGTCAATCCCAATGACTTGGTGCTTGGAAATAATATCTTTTAGAGCTTTTCTGTCGTCGTTCTACAACATTTTGCAATCCCAATTTCCATTATTTTAGTTAATTGGAATGGTATAATTTACATTAACTTGTGGCTCAGATTAAAAAAAAAACTATATTAAAAGTAGACATATACAAGAATGCGGCAACACGACTGCCTGACAATAGGAAAGTGCATAATAGACAAAAATATCCTTACCACATTATCGCTTCCCTTCAATCTACCCAGAGCCGAGTCTTTTGCAACTTCTTGTATGCCAACTTCACACCTAGCAGAGGTGTAAAAGGCATGTCATATGATGAAACTAGTTTTATTATAATCCAAGCGTATAACTACTGTGCCAGTTGTACAGACAAATGGACTTGATTCTTTACCAGCTAATCTATGCTGACTAGATAATAAAAACTAATTGATACAACATTCTATCTTGTAGCACTATCCAAGACTATAAACATAGAAAGCATATCTAGTTATAAGTTAGTTTCTGTATTTATTCATCCAGCTGCAACACCTAATACGAAAAGATGAGATACCTGGACTAAAGGTGTTGAACACGTAAGCGTGGGACTGCAAGTGAGAAGGGCTCTATCTAGTGGGACCAAAAGTGATATTTTGCCTTTGTTTTTTTTCCTAGCTGCCAGTTGACTAATGGCACGTGACTTTTTGTTAGTTGTTAACGGAACATGACCATTTCTGTTAAAAAAATAAGGTTTTTGGATTAAAGGTGTTAAATACGTAAAGCATGAAATTGTAAGTGAGAAGGGCCCTATCTAATGGGACCAAAAGTGATATTTTGCCAGAATAAATTATCTGCAGTAGACAACGAAGACCAACAGTCAGCAAAGTAGGAAAGCCATCTAGCAATCACATGGCCGACTAGCCATCATGACCAATAGCTGGAAAGTACGAAGAGATGACGAGCGCAATGACATCATCCAAAAAAGACAAAATGAGGAATGCAATTATGTCATCAAAAGATCAAGTTTGAAGTCCGTCTTTTAAGTCTGTGGACGGCTACAAGTAAGAAGGCAATGAAGCAAATGTGGATCATCAGAAATTTTCTCCCACTCTTCAAAACATAATAGATCGAGTCTTTTAAATCTTTGTAGTTTTAAGATTTCAGTTTATGGGGGTTTTCCCAACCAGTCAAGTCCTCTATCCTATGGGAGGCTAAGCAGTTGTTTCCTCCAATAGAGGAAATATTATTCATGTAATATTCCACATATTTTTTGTTCAATTTATTGTCCAAAATTCTATTAAATTCCTATATTGGAGTGTCTTTTACGCATTAAGGTAGGAAATGAAATAGATTTGTATTGTCTGTTGCTGAAGGAGCCAAGTGCCTGGGAACCATTTGCTGCTATAGTGTGGATGGAGGACGTCCGTAAAATTAGGAATTTGGAATACTCGAGAGCAAGGCGATTGAAATGAGATACGAATTTATAAGGGCTTAATTTTATTACATAAGCATGTTGGGCCATATTAGAGCATGTGTATAGTTTTGGAAGAGCATTTTCAATAGAAGGGCAAAATGCGCATTAATTTGGCTTAATTTGGTGAAAGGACCAAAATTGCAAACAGTTAAGAAGATACATGACTAATTTGGCATACCGAAAGATAAATGACAAATATTTCCAAAACCCTAAAGATACAAGACCAAAAAGGCATTACAGTCATTGAAGAAATATAATATTTAATCATGATTAATTTCAAAGGTTAAAAAGAAATAACTACATTATGTATTTGTTGACTATAATCATGTAATATTTATTAAATGTGGTTTTTGTGAATGTGGTTAAAATATTTATAAATAACATGAAATATTTATATGATTAAATCTAATTAAGTAAATATGAATGTAATTTACCGTAACATTTAAATATGATAAAAAATATATTTATTCTTTTGTGAAATTTCAACCACACTTTTCCACAATAAGATAAAATCAAACATAACATCTCCTTTTTGCACCTAAGAGGCGCATTTCTCATCATCTAGCTTTCAGGCTCAGGCCACTCTTCAAATCAGTTGCAAGATTCAAGAACTCCTCTCATCACCAATGGAGAAAAGGGTGGCGATCATTGGGGCTGGAATCAGCGGCCTCCTCGCCTGCAAATACGCAGCATCAAGAGGCTTTAACCCCGTTGTGTTCGAGGCAGACGAGCAGGTTGGTGGGCTTTGGAATCACACCATTGAGTCCACCAGGCTCCAGAACACCAAAGATTTCTTCCAGTTCTCTGATTTTCCATGGCCGTCTTCTGTGCAAGACGCGCTGCCCACCAACGCACAGCTGCTGGAGTATCTGCAGTCTTATGCTCGTCACTTTGAGCTGTTGCCCTACATAAAGTTCAACTCCAAAGTCGTGAGCGTAAGTTACGTGGGAGAATGTGAGGAGGAGATGCAGAGTTGGGAACTGTGGGGTGGGAGTGGAAAGGCTTTTGGGTCCAAAGGGAAATGGAATCTCAAAGTGCTTCACACCAAAGAAGAGTGTTTTAAGGTACTTGTGGGATTTCTTCACAAGAAAAAAAAACAAAAATATAAATTTTTTTAACCACCTTCCTAGATATCACGGCAAACAATCATTGCATGGCTATGATCAATGACTATTTGCTACGATCATTTAATTTTAACCATGATAATTAACTATAATTAAATATTGCATTTTTTATAGGGCTTGTTTATCATTTTCAATGGATCCAAGTCTCGAGAAAGAGACATACACATGCCGTTTGTCTTGATTAGTTATATATGATTTTGCGACCGTTGTTAGTGGTTGTCCCAGGTTACAATATTAATCATGATAAATTTTATCATCATAATTCGAGCTCTACCATGAAAATTATTTTGATTGTAGTTAAAATTATAGCAAATTTTACTTAGTCGTGGTGAAAATTCACATTTTCGCATTGTTTTATTGGATTGTGATAATAATAGGGATAATTATATATACATAAATCAACCTGGTTTTTGAAGTAATTATAAAAATTATTCTTGACAGTTAAAAAATAGAGGTAGTTTGCATGATGATTTTAATACTTTGAATAGTGAATATGTAATTTTTTAAAAAGTTGGGATGATTTGTATAAATAAATCAAGACGTAGATGTAATAATCTAAATAATTTTGATTCATTCATGATTTTTTTTTTTTTTTTTTTTTTG
>NC_026149.1:8219311-8248405 GCF_000512975.1 Sesamum indicum | reverse complement strand
TTTTTTTTTTTTTTTTTTTTTTGGTGTTGTTTGGAGGCTTGTTGTATATATGGCATCTGTCTTTGTCAAAGTTTGAAGTCTTGACAAGTATTATATCTTGATTCAAGGTTGTTTTTGTAATATTGCAATATTAATTAGAAAACCCAACACATATATGTTATACATAGGAGCAATTGATCTCGAAACTATTTAACATCTTATTCGTGTGTTTAATTTCCTTCTTGCTTTTGTGGACACGTTTCAATTATATCTTGCAATTTCCTAAAAGGCTTGACGCAACTTTCTTAGCATACCAATTATATAATAAGGGTAAATTACAACAATTTTTTTTAAAAATTTATTATAATTTAAATATTTTTTATTATTTAAAAAAATACAAATACCCTTTTAAATTTATAAATATCTTAACAAATACATTTTGCAAGGATAGAAAATATTTATAATTTTTCAAATAATAAAAAAATATTTGTAATTGTGACAAATTTCAAGTAATTCGACTGTAATAACAAATGTAATACAGTAGTAGCCATATGATTAGCTTTGGTTCGTTGTTACAATCCGTGTAACTAGATTCAGTTCTTCGACCCAATTTGGCTACAATTTAAGTGCAATGGACGTCCGAATTGGACTAGAATTTTCCTTCAAAGTGTAATAATATGCATTCAACCTCTTCAAATAGAATTGTATGCTATGTCTCGACATAGGTAGCTGATATCTCTCATTTGCTCTGTATCTCTGGCTTGCTATACTTAATCACTTTTTCGACTTCTCGATGTTTAAGCACAGGTTGAGATTTGAAAGCAATGCAAGTTAATTCAAAACTGCAGTGGACCCGAAACTTGAAAAATCAATTCGGAAACTTCACTATTGTGCGACCGTGAATTTTTACATAGTGGCTTGTGGTGGCAGGAGTATGCTGCTGAGTTTGTGGTTATCTGCATTGGAAGATTCAGCGGCCTTCCAGAAATCCCGTCCTTCCCTCCAGGATTCGGCCCTGAAGTTTTCTCAGGAAAAGTTTTGCATTCCATGGACTACTCAGCTATGGACAATGCCAGCGCTGCAAAGTTCATTAAAGGGAAACGAATTGCGATTATAGGTTCGGGGAAATCTGCAATCGACATTGCATTTGAATGCGCAAAGGCTAATGGTAAGGAGTTGTCTCCTATATTTGTCTATACGGTTCATGCTACTGCATGAAATGCTTTGTGGACTTAAGAGGATGTAATGTTCAGAAATTTTGTTTATATTCTTATTTGTGGACTCGTTCGACAGGGAACGACATCCCTTGCACGGTGATCCAGAGAACCATTCATTGGATGCTTCCTCATGACGCGCAACCGTTGGGACTCAGTTTCGGTTTCTTGTGCTTCAGTCGCTTTGCCGAGCTACTGGTTCATAAGCCCGGCGAAGGCTTCTTATCCAGCATCCTGGCAACATCACTTTCGCCTTTGGTAATCAACCTTGTTTTACTCATAAACACATTTTTTGTGTAGAATGTCGAAGTAAGCTTATTCATCTGTATTTTTCTCCACACTTTTAGCAATGGTGGGTGTCTAAGCTCATCGAAAGCTACCTTAGATGGAAACTTCCCTTGAAAAAGTACAATATGATTCCAAAAGAGGATGTTCTCCAAGAAAAGTCATCTTGTCAGATACTCTTTCTACCACCAAACTTCTACGATAAAGTGGAAGACGGAAGCATCATTTTGAAGAAATCGCAGTGCTTTAGCTTCTGCAAAGAAGGTTTGATCCTGGAAGGAGAAGATGATCCTGTCAATGCAGATATCGTCATCTATGCTACTGGATATAAAGGTGATGAGAAGCTCAAGAACATCTTTTCTTCTCCAACCTTTCAAAATTGCATCGCAGGATCTCCAACCTCTGCTATTCCTCTCTACAGGTGAAGTATTGAAATATGAGTTGATTGGTAAACTATATGTGTATGAATCTTTAACTTGAGTTAACGTGATGTTGCTTTTGGAAATAATTACATTGACGCCTCCTCAACCTAAAGAGATCATTACACTGACATCCTCTAGTGATGTTGTTTTCATTACACTGACACGGTGCCGGCCTGTGCAATAAAAATAACACTGACAAGAGGTGTCAGTGTAAGTATTCAGACAAATGATCCATTTGTGTAATGATCAATTTGTTGCAGACAAATGATCCATCCAAGGATTCCACAGTTAGTGGTGATAAGCTACTCGGAGTCTCTTTCGAATCTGTATACATTCGAGATGAGGTGTAAGTGGCTAGGATACTTTCTGGACGAGGCCTTCAAGTTGCCGAGCATTAAAGAGATGGAGGAGGACATCAAGATGTGGGAGAAGTATATGAAGAAGTACTCGGGCAACGGTAAGTTCAGACGAGCTTGCATCGGTGGGGTTCCCATTTGGTATAATGATCAACTATGCAAAGACATTGGATGGAATCCAAGAAGAAAGAAGGGTTTTTTCACGGATTTGTTTGAGCCGTATGGATTGGCAGACTACAAAGAATTATGGGTTCCGGGTTCTAATTTATCGTGATGATTTCCAGAGTGCAGAAATTCGGCGTTTCGTATTCTATCTAGATTTGGTTAATTTTGCATAAGTTCAGTATGCAATTTGTTTGGGAAATGGCAGTAGTCTGCAGAGGGCTCTATCAGTCCTTGTTGCAGAATTTTTCACAAACTGCAATTTGAATAAATGGATCATTGCTTTGTTACGCCATTTAAGAAGTGTTTGTAATTGTTTAATTTAAGTGGTTATCAACTTTTTATAGAAAATAAGTTGAAAAGATATATACTACAAAAGAACTGTCAGTTACCACAGAAATTTGCAATGAAATTTATAAAAATTTGTCGCTGTACAATTTTTGCAATGGATTTCATGCGGACAAGTAGAGAATGACGTCTGTCTCTCAATAGTGCAAGTCCCAATTTTTTTGCGATGAAAACATAAACCGTCGCAAATATTGTGATGGCCTGAAATTGTTGTTTCAAAAGTCATCATTATGATGTAATATTTATTTAGTAAATACGATAGATTTCATGCCCACAAGTAGAGAATGGCACCGATCTCAATAGAGCAAGTTGCAATTTTTCTGCGATAAAAACAAAAACCGTCGCAAATACTGTGACGGCCTAAACTTGTCCATTTCAAAGGTCATCGTTACGATGGAATATTTATTTAGTAAATTGCGATGGTATTTCAAATGAATTTGGGATAGGGAAACGGTTACTATATTTTTTTTTTCTTGGGATAAGTAGTTTATGACAGTTATTTTTGTGACACGAGTCGTCGTGAATTTCACGACGTAGTTTATGATAATTAATTTAGCGACATTACTGTTAAAAATCATCACTAAATATTTTTAGTTTTTTCAAAAAATATATTTAAATTTTCTTCATTTCTGTAAATTAAATTGTATTTAAAAAATAAAATGGAATGCAATTAAAATAAAGAATGAATGAACAAACTAAAACTAAAATACATTAGTAATAAAAATTAAAATAGAATTTTATACCATTTTGTTTTAAAACTAAAAAAATAGATAAAAATAAATTCCTAATCTAATGCAATGTCCTCCTAATCCTTATCAGCTGGGTGTGAATCGTAATGTGGTCCTAGCTGTGGGCCTCCACACTGTCGTCGATGAAAGCTGGGGGCGATTTTGGTACTTGTGGGATGCCTAAATAGGTAATCATGTGATTCATCATCCCCTCTATCTGCAGCTTCACGGTTTCCAAGTCTGGTACCTGTGGCGGTGGCGCTATCCTATATGACAGTCCCGCGATTAAGGTCTGGGCCTGTATGTTGAAATAGGTGATCAAAAGTCAATTGGATTGATTGGTTTCCATTAGATAATCTTTATCAAAATGATATTGAAATGTTTAATATGGTAAGAATTCATCGAATTGGCTTTGTGTTTTGTTGTGTTTACCACTAACATTGAATAGGGATTTCGATGTTACAACAAAATGCCACAGGTTAAACCCGTAGAGTTGGGCTGCATATAAATTTGACAGCTATGAAACCAACTTCTAACGGTCGATCCGAAACATTCCAAGTCGAACCTCGAAACAAGGCATCGAGGGTCCTATAGAAACTTGCACTAAGTACTATAGCCGTGTTTTGTCGGCAGGAGACGCAAGTCATTTGTGCAGTTTTAGTGAGTTAATTGGCAAGGTAGTCAACTTTTGAGGGTTGGTCTGAACGTTCCAAGTCGAGGACCTCGAGACTGGGCATCGTGGTCAACTGACTAAACTGATTCGTGGGAATGATCATATAAAAGCCTTAGAGGCTTGGTGGTATGACTTGAGCCCCCGGCCCCAATAGTATGGGATTAGTCCTTAAACTTGAGGAATCACGGCAGTCACGTGCGAGAGGTGATTTTGTCACATACATGATCGTCATAAGCTTTGTCTAGTGCAGTTGGAGTATGTCGCAAGGACGGTGAGTTCCAAGAAGAGGATCCTTCCCCTATCAGTATGTGACAGAGATATCTCATATGCACTTGGAGATGCGTTCATACTTTATGAATTTGTGGCTATAGTTGTTGGTCAAATAGAAAAAAGAGGTTCCTATGTCAAGAAACTTGGCGTAACGCGATCTCAAGTATTAAACATAGATGCCTAGTCCAAGATGGAAACTAACACCTAATTCCTTGCCCTAGACTAAGGTTGGGAGACGGTAGACGTAAGGACCGTACCCGTATGTACTCGGAGCCTAAATGTTCACATGAAAATTCAGCTAGTCTCTAGTGCCGTGGACCATTGCTAGACGGCCACCCATGGTGATAGGATTTCTTGATTAAGGATTAATTAAGAAATACTAATTAAATTAGATTTAATTAATAATAGTGTTGGACACTAGCCCAAGTCTAGCTGAAATGTGAACCTAAAAAGTCACACACAAATCACCAAGAAAGAACAAAGAATTAATTTGAAATTAATTCATAAGATGTAAGTAATTGATTACTTACACATGGGGGTCCATTGGATAGATAGCCTGAATTAATTTGATTAAATTACGCTTGTTTTTATTTAATTAATGAATTGAATTTCATTAATTAATAAGAGATAATTTGGGCTTGAGTATTTAATTGGATTAAATACCTAGTGGTCCAATTAAATGAATTTTATTAAATTGAATTTAATTAAAATTCATTGAGCCTTGAATTTATTTACATAAAATCAGCCCAATAATTAAGGCTCACTAGCAAAATTGATGGAGTGAAAGTTGACCAAAGAATTGCATTTTAGTGCTAGCTTGGTCATATTTAAACTTTTCTCTATTTGGAATGGATTGAAGAGTTACCTTATAGATAATAGAATGTATCTAGACACATTCTTGTTTATCTATTCAAGGTATACAAATATCTTTTGTGTATGATTATTAGGGTAATAATTCATCACACAGTACAACACAAAAACCTTCTCCTCCATCATCAACATCGGCCGCCCCCTCCATGATTCTCAAAAGATGAGTTTTTCTTTGATCTTGATTCCTTCTAATAAAGGGATCAAGGTCTCGTTTTTCAGTGTGGTGTACATCATCTTTGGAGGATTCTTGCGTTGGAATCTTGGGTGAACGTTGAACGAAACTAACCAATTGGAAACTTGAAATTTAAGAGGTAAATTTCGACTTAAATTTTTGCTTCTAAACTTATTTTCCCAGTCATAGCCTCGTATGATAATATTTTATTGTTGCGTAATTTTTTATACTACATCGAGCGCCCGGGAACTCCAAGAGTGCACCCCTTAAATTCATTTTGTTTTACACTTTAATTTTATTATTATGTATTTTTTATTTATCGCTTGCACTAGAGCGTTTCTTGGGCCGTAGCACGCGATCTTTCAGTGTTGATACTCGAAGGTCAGTTACTGGTTATTTCATTTTTCTTGATTTGTCCCTTATTTTTTGAAAAACCAAGAACCAAAACACCGTTTCTCACTCTCAACTGAAGTCGAATATCGTGCCATGGCTATCACTATTTGCAAGCTTCAATGAATATCCTTCTTGCTCAAGGATTTTCAAGTTCCCGTTTCCACGCCAATCCCTTTTTAGTGTAATAATCAAACTGCCCTGCACATTACTGCTAATGTTTTTTTTTCACAAGCAAACTAAACATTTGGATTTTTTCATTTTCATGTTGTTCGTGATAAGTACAAGGAAGTTTTCCCTCCTTTGTTTCCAGCAAGCTATTGCTGGCCGATCTCTTTATGAAGTCTTTTCTTGGGTCTGCCTTTCTCAACTTTCTCTCCAACTTGGGTCTGTTCCATCATCATTAGCCTCAACTTAGGGGTGGGTGGGGGTGTGTAAATGTGCATACAGTTCTGCAGTTCAGTCTCTGTTTCTTGCTCATTTTTAACTCGTTTTTACATATTCGCATTTTATACTCTATTTACATGTTGTTGTAGTTGTTTTACTTAGCTTATCACTTCTAGTAGTGGAATAGCACATTTAGCACATATGCACTTAATCCAAAAGATAATAAACATTTCATGTAGAATGATCAGCAACAATGCGCCCCCAAATAGGAAGTAATAAACTCAAAGTTTAAAAAAAGAAATCCTTAAGGTTCATAATACAATACCCCAAAGTCAATGATAGTCAGACTTCCTTGAAATTTAATTTCTTTAGTGTTGTTGATTGACATTTGTTCAATCTTTTTTTATATTTTTTAATATATGTGAATGGCTTCGTGAAACTTGCAGCAAGGGCATTCTATGATGACAATAAAAGGGGAAAACCAGTCGAAGATTGGAAGAAGTGACAACAGGAGGGATTATTGTTGTCATGCTTGATGCTCTCACTAGGTAATTTCCTTTTTTTTGTTTGAGCTCTGTTAATATTTGTGGCCAAATCCCTTAGACCCAGCCCATCTTATTGGATGGCTGGGACCGGTTCACCTCATGATGCTTGGCCCATTTGCTCTCGGCCCCGGCCTATTCTCTAACTCGATCCACTAGGCTTACCCGCCTCTTTTTATTAGGTCTGTCGTTTCCTCTCTCTGTCATAACTCTAACCCCTTCAATCTACTCATCGTTTCTCTCAGTCTTCTCTCTGGTGTTGGGTCTCCCTTCGCCATTTCATGTTTCTCTCCAGCGACATATTTCCTCGATTCTCTTTTGGAATTAAATGGGTTATTCCTCTATATATTGTTGGCTTCAGTCTGGTTGAAGTCCAGAATTTGAAACCCTTCTCCTCTCTCTAATATCCTTCTGTGTTCATTGAAGTTTTTCGTGAACTAACCTTAGTGGTTGACAGAAGATCTAAGCCTTTGTAGCCCAAGGTTAATTTAATAGCCTATGTGGCAGTAGTGGTGCTTTTGTGGCCTAGGGTTAATTTAATAGCCTATGTGGCAATAGTGGTGCCTTTGTGGCCTAGGGTTAATCTAATAGGAACCGTGAGTGTGGGTTGAGGCCTTTGTGACTTTGGGTTTATATTGATTGGATCTCGCTTTCTAAACCTTATTTATGTAAACATTTGTGTTTCCTTTCTCTTTTATTCTGTGTTATATTTACTGTAATTTTAATTTCTATACTTGTATAGATATGTAATAGTTTGTAGGTCCGGTTCTTTGCTCTTCGGGCTTGGCTCGTTGTCTAGAGGATTGATACCTTACCGTGGTATCATAACACTCTTTGCTTGGAACGATCGTTCCTTTCAGCATTTCTTTTTTATAAAATCCCAGTCCAAAACCCCTTGCTATTTTTCTCACTTGGCCGAGCTCTTGGGGCTGCGATTATCTGGATTGAGGAATAGCTAGGGATCCCTCTTAACTGCTAATTATCTATTTTATTATTTGTTTTGTGATCTTAACCTTTCTCATTAGTCTGCTAATTTTTTTGTTTATATGGCTGGATAAAATTTACAAACTTTTGATGGTAAGTCTGATTTTTCTATATGGCAACATAAAATGAGAGGAATTTTAATACAACAAAAAGTGTTTAAAGCTATTGATGAAAAATACACTAATAATGTCCCTGATGATAAATAGATTGAAAATGATGAATATGCTTATTTTTCAATTATTCTTAATTTGTCTGATACTGTTATTAGAAAAGTAGGAAAATAGAATTCTGCTAAAGAATTTTGGAATAAGTTAGAAGAACTCTTTACAGAAACATCTTTACCCAGTAAGCTTTTCTGACTTGAGAAATTTTTTAGATATAAGCTTGATTTGTCTAAAAACATCGAAGAAAATATGGATGATTTTTCAAAATTAATCCAAGACATAAAATTAACATAAGATAAGAACATAGATGATTACTCTCCTATAGTGCTTTTAAATGCTATTCCTGAAATATATGGAGATGTCAAGGCTGCAATTAAATATGAAAGGTATAATGTAAACTTAAAGACAGTGGTTAGTGGTTTAGAAAGCAAAGAAATAGATATTAAAGCAAATAAACCCAATTAGGATAAAACTGAAGTTAATTTTGTTAGGGGCGGGACAAAAAATAGAAATTATGATTATAAGTTTGGAAAGTATAGCAAAAGCAGCGTTAGAAGTAGAAGTAAAATATGTCTGGGCCTAAGTATAGAGATGACAGACATAACTAAGATAGACATAAAGAAAAAAGATGTTATATATGTGAAGGTAAAGGAGATTTTATAAAAGACTGTAAAAAGCCAAAGCAAAACAATATAAAGAAACTGCAAATGTATCCGAACAAACTTCTGATGAAGTTTATATGATTTGTGATATTAATTCTACTAAAACATCTTGGCATATGAATGAATGGCTCATTAATTCTGGCTGCACTTACTAAATGACTCCTTTTAAAGAAATATTAACAAACTATAGGACTAAAAAGTTGGGTTCTGTCTCTATGGAAAATGAAAAAAAATATGTGATGTTTGTTTAAGTTTTGAAATTGATTTCAAGTTTATATTAAGAAATGTTAGACATATCCTTGAATTATGTTATAATATAATGTCTTGTGCTGCCCTTGAGGAGGAAGGGTTAGAAGGAAAATGGGATAAGGGTGTCATTATATTTAAGGTAGAAAAGAAAAGTAACTTGTATGTTTGTTCTGTTAAATATGATATGCTTGTTGTATTTATTTTAAAAACAAATAAAATTGAACTATGGCATAAAAGGTTAGGACATATCAACATGACAGGATTGGAAATACTTCAAAAACTTAGTTTTTTAAATGAAAAAATTGTTGATATGAATATTTGTGATGACTGTGTTTTGGGAAAACAACGTTGAGTCCATTTTCCTGCTTCTCATCCCCCAAAATCCTCATCATCTTCCTGTATTTGAGATGATGTTCATACGGATGTATAGGAACCTGCTAACATTCCCGCACATAGTGGAGATAAATATTTTCTTTCAATAATTGATAATCTTTTTAGGAAAGTTTTTGTTTTCTTGATGAAGCAAAAATCTAGTTTTTTTTTTTTAAATTCAAAACTTGGAAAGTTTATGTTGAAAGCCAAACTGGTAAGAAATTGAAAGCTTTAAATACAAACAATGGTCTGGAGTTTTATAACCAGCAGTTTTATGGTCTCTGTAAAGAATTTGGCATTAATAGACATAAAACTACTCCTTATACTCCTTAGCAAAATGGAGTTGTTGAACGAATGAATAGAACCTTATTAAATAAAGTAAGATGTTTATTAATAATGTCTAGTTTGCCCAAAATTTTCTAGGATGAAGCCATTTTAACTATTGCTTATCTGATTAATCATTCTCCTTCTGTTCCTTGGGAAATTGTCTGAATGTGTTTGGTCTGATAAAGATTTGATTTTCCTTTACTTCACATTTTCGGGTGTTTTGCATTTATTTTTTGCAAAATAGTGATAAACTTGATCCTTGCTCTAAAAAATGTGTTTTTATTAGTTATCCTAATGGAATTAAAGGGTATAAACTCTGGCTTATATACATGTATTCTTATCTTCTAATGTGCAGGTATTCTTTGGGCCTCGTTGTATGGGCATTGATGATGCTTGTATCTAGCATCTTGGATTTGGTCCAAGGTGGAGATTGTTAATATTTGTGGCCCAAATCGCTTAGGCCCAGCCCATCTCACCAGATGGCTGGGTCTAGTCCGCGTCATGATGCTTGGCCCATTTGCTCGTGCTCCTAGCCCATTTCCTAACCCGGGCCACTAAGGTTACTTGCTTTGCTCGCTTTTATTAGATCTGTCTCTTTCTCTCTTTGTCATAACCCTGATCCCTTCACCCGACTCATCGTTTCTCCCAGTCTTCTCTCTCTCTCTCTCTTCTTCTCTCTAGTGTTGGGTCTCCCTTCGCCTTTTCTTGTTTCTCTCCACTACCATTTTTCCTAGATTCTCTTTTGGAATTAAATTAGTTGTTTCTCTATATATTGTTGGCTTCACTCTGGTTTAAGTCCAGAACTTGACACCCTTCTTCTCTCTCTAATCTCCTTCTGTGTTTCTTGAAGTTCTTCATGAACTAGCTTTAGTGGTTGACAGATCTTGTAGATCTAAGCCTTTGTGGCCCCAGGATTAATCTAATAGCCTTTGTGGCAGTAGTGGTGCCTTTGTGGCTCAGTAGTTCCAAGCAACCGTGAGTGTGGGTTGAGGCCTTTATGGCTTTGGGTTTACATTGACTAGATCTAGCTTTTTAAGCGTTATTCCTGTAAACCATTGTATTTCCTTTCTCTTTTATTCTATGTCATATTTATTGTAATTTTAATTTATGTACTTGTATAGATCTGTAAATCTTATTCTGAAAATTGTTGAATAAGGAGTTTTCAAACCCTATCAAAATCTGTAATAGTTGGTAGGTCTTGTTCTATGTTCTTTGGGCTTGGTTCATTTTCTGGAGGATTGATAACTTACAAGTTGTTTTGGCAATGACAAACAAGCTTTTTTGAAGCGCATAATAGAACTTTTCGAAGCCAATGACAAACAAACTTTCTTGAGGCACATAAAAAATGCCTTGAAGTCATTAAAAAACAAACACATGACTAAATATAAGAACTTCCAAGAATTTTTCAGACAAGAAATAATCACTCTAGTCAAAAGATTGAAATAGAGCATATAGCGAGGAAAAAAAAAGTCTATAAACGAATTATAGACCTTCCATGAATATAAAAGTTCAACCTCAAAATAAAGGTAACATTAAAGTAGCGATAAAGTCTTTAATCATTTATATAACTTCGTACTAAAATTACCATTCTCATACAGACATTATCTCCACCCCAGCACAGAGGCTAAAACCGCGCAATTGTGCTCTCGCTAAATCTGAATTAATAGCCTAGCTTCTAGAAAGAAATCAAAACTTTTGTATTTGGATATTGTTCTATAAAGGATCTAGCTATAACGCAAGGACTACTTCAAAATTATTTTCATACTTAGCTTCTAGATTTTTATGATTGGCACCTCAAAGCAGAACGAGTCGACGAAATAGCTTGTGATTCGATTTAATTCCTAAAGATCCTTCGGATATATAGGAACTGGGAGATGCTGATGAAGAAAAAATCAACCTAGAAAATGAAAAGTTGACATTCTCGAAAATGGTAAATTATATAATAATATTAAAAGGTACTTTCTATTATTAAGTGATTAAATATGGAATGGTAAAAAACATGATTGTCTCTAATAGATGAAACCAAGAAATCAGTTGAGGTTCGAGAAAATAATATACGAAACATAAAAACCTATTTAAATTCAAGGAGACAAAGTAGCCGTTACTAGAATGAACAAAGTCCATAAAGATTCAAAGACATAATGTAGCAAAATACAATCATCTCATTAATGCAACAATAAATGATCAACCACTATATAAGTTGTATATAAAAATAGGTAAGAAAGAGAAGGAAAAAGGACTTGAAGGAGATTCTTGTGGAATGGTGTTAAATGGCACGGGGATCAAGATCTCATTTTCTATACTATCACTTTACTTGAAGCTTGTAAAAATAAAAAGCTCCAACACAATTCATTCGAATCGAGCAATTTTTCCTCCCATCAACTTGAAATGTCAATACATATGAATTTTCGGATGAGAAAGAGAGTGTTATACAATAGTAATTAATATATTAATCTTAAATATAGATTGACATATATATATATATATATATATATATTACAAGAAAAATGACTTTTAACTACCAAAACATTTGCTACAATAAAAATATCATAATAAAAGGTTATAATAAACTACAAAAATAACCCCACCAAAAAGTTAAGGAAAACGATGTTGTTTTTACTACAAATAAAGGCTGTAAAAAAAATAATGGTTTTTTATAAGTTAAAATAATTTATGAAACGATGTTGTTTTTACTTATATGTAAGATCTTTTGCTACAAAGTACCCTAATTGCAATCAATAAAATCGGATTCAAATTTTTTATCTCCTCCACAATTTTGTTATGATGTAATTTTATTTATATTATAGTTTAAAAAATTCTAAATCAATACACAAACGCTCACCATTTTAAAGTGAATTTTTGCCACTATTTTGCTACGAATGTGATGTTGGAAGAAAAATGAATTTTTTGCGTAAAAGGGTATTTGTTATAAATTTTGTAGTTAGCGAAGCATTTGCTATGCCTATATACATTACAGACATAAGTCGTAGAGAATCATAGCAAAAACGTTTTTGCTACGAATTTTGGCCTTTGGTTATAATTAACTGCACGGTAGATAAAAGTCTTTTTTCTTGTAGTGATATATATACATTTAAGACAAAGAGAGTGTTACGCAATATAGTGTGTCCGACACCGTGTATCTTTTTGTCTTTTTTAATTTATATTTTTGAAACATGAATACCACATCCCAATAGATGTATTCAAGCTGTATCCATATCTAATACGTATTTGATACTAAATCAAATAATTTTTTAAAATATCTTTTGCATTATAAATCTGAATATTACGTGCTCTTTAATAGGTCTAGCCTGATGTAACATCTAAAGCACCGCCAATCTCAACCACAAATTGTTCCATACAAGCTACGCAGCACCTAAAAAGTCAAAAGATATTATTTAATTTTAGTACGTATCAAAATACAATATTTCAATAAAAAAATTATATTTTATTTCATAAAGCCCCTCTTAAAATAATTATAATATGAAAATATAAAACCAATCTCCACCATGAAGTTTCTTTTACTTCGTAATATAAAATTAGCTCATTCACTCTCTGTATTGAAATATGAACTATTCCCTACATTATAAATAATAACAACCTAAAAAGTCATAGTAAATTGGTACTACTAGCTAGCCAAGGTAAAATAAATCCGATCTAATTAAAAATATACATTTTTTTTTAATCAACTTTTGTCACAATTTTACCTATAACAAAATATTTTGTTATAATTTTTAATGATGATCAAATTATTTATAATGACACTTTGGTTTTATCTGCTAAAACAATTTCCAACAACTACTATAAAGTCTTGGTTAACTATTGTTCTCCGTGAACTTTTGTTTGTAACGAGATCATATATTTTCTGATATCTCCAAAACACACCAATTACGGCGTTTGAATTGGATGAGACAGTTATATTTTTGGTCTTAAATAATATTATTTATTTGATTTCAATCCCTAAACAATCACCATTTATATTTTTTATTCCTAAAAATGCATTTTTTTTTATAATCTTTTGGCTATTTGGGTGTATGATGTGCATACTTGAGAAGGCCGAATGCAAGAAGAAAAACAAGGCCCGGGCCCCCCTGATATACCTGCCCATAGCCCAGGGGTCCAAGCAACCCTAGACGAAGGATGGAGGTCCATAGCACCCGTAGACTCGACCCATAATCACGACCTAACAAGGATGACTAGCCCAAAGGCCCATAAACCTGACAATCTCCCCTCTCCACGTGATCAACCGCCATGGTAGACCATGTCAGCCCTACAGTAAGGAAGGTCTCCTTGAAGCCTGGGCTCCCTGGCAACTAGGGCATCATGGCTGCTGAGATTCCTTGCAAACGAGGGGTCTCCCCCAACCGAATGATACTTTCATTAGATATATCCCGTTGTGGATGAGGATAATTTCAGGCTTATCCCATGACCTTAACCCATCCTCCCGAGACTCTAGAAAGAGGGACAAACCCCCTAGCAATTATCTTGCAAATTCACATATTTCTTTCAATTTATTCAACATATGTCTATCCATTATTACATTTATTTTATGTTCTTGTCTTATTTTTGTTCAGATTTAATACTAACTTGGGCGTCGGAGCTAACTTACTTTTTTGCAGGTACTTTCTCTTTTGGTCCATAAGCATTTCAGCTTAAGTCTCGAACGACAGTCCAGATTCATTGGACCCCTGCTATTTTTGCATGTATCAATTGGCGTCGTCTGTGTAAAACAGAGAGTTGAAGACGTAAGTAGCAATGGACACAACCCAACAATGCACCAAAAGGCAAAAGACCATAGAGATAGCTGGTAACGCTTAGGCCCTGCAGGCCGTGACTCGGACGTCCTTGGTACCCACTAGTGGAATGCAGTCCCAGGACCACCTAGGCCCGTTGATCTGCTGGCTGAGCCTCTACGTCAAAACACCTCCTCCGACACTTCTTCATGAGAGTTATCCCTCGCCCTCCTAGGAACTATCCAACAAATGATTGCAGCGGCCATTCGTGCGACACTGGTCTCCGCTCGTGTAGCAACTTCATTTAACGTGGATGCCTTCAAAGAAGAAGGTGAGAGGGGTCTCCCTATCCTTGCACCCCTAGTTGTAGGAGGTCCCACCTCAGTGCTTGCGCGCCTAGAATGTTATTAGAAGGGCCTCCAAGATGTCCAGTACCAGATTATAGGGGCACTTTTGGAAGATCAACAAGGTGTCCCCTTCATAGAAGCAGCAATGGTAGATGAGTTCCCTATGAATTGTCGTACTCCGGCTATTGTTGAGTATGATGTAACCATAGATCCACAAGAGCATCTCTCGCACCTTGAGAACGCAACCCTCCTTTAATCTAATAGGATCAAATGTTGTGTCTCCTTTAATCTAATAGGATCAAATGTTGTGTCTTCATCACCATTTTCTGGAAGGGGCCCAACAATGGTTCAATTAGTGCCCGTGGGAGCGATAGGAAGTTTTCAGGAGTTCCGATCCCTCTTTCTATAAAGCATCGAAAAATTGAGCTCAATCATTTCGCTGCATGACAAAAGGAAGGCAAACTTTTGAAAAAATACCAGAAAAAGAAAATATTCAACGAGGGGAGCTTCTTTAAGTCTTTGGCCAAGACGCCCGTCTCCAAGTTTGTTGCTCTCCTAGCCAGAGTGTGCAAAACATATCAACATAGAGGATGCTCAAACCTCCAAGAAGGAGAGTCGGGGAGAAAAAAACGAAAGAGGAGGCCCCCGCCAAGAAATCCAAGACGAGTTTCGAGATAAAAAGTCATCTTTCCAAAAAGTGAATGCTATGTATACTCCATTAACGATCCCTATTACTCAAGCTCTCATGGAAGTAGAAGGAAATGGCTTTATTGGTGCGCCCCAAATAGCTATGGATGGCCCCAATTGCCCTAAGTCTGATAAATTCAGTCGTTTTCACAACGATTATAGCCACACCATGAAGGAATATCGACATTTGAAAAAAAAAAATAGAGCGACTCATCCAGAAATGGTACTTACAGGAATATGTGTTGGGAAAAAGCTTAGGGGACAGGGCCATGTCAAAAACATGAAGATGGTAAGTTTAAGATAACAAAGGATTCTAGCCCGAAGCCCCTCCAGAAGTAGGTGCCCAGGTCTATGTCTGGAGGGAGGGTGGAGGCCCTCATGACACCCCGCACAAAGGGTGATGTGGATGACCAATTGGAGGTGATTCATACCATGGTAGAATGGCACGAGTGAGGGAGGCACATAACATAGCTATGAAGGGGGTCCGGGACGTGGAAGCTTTGGAAGATACCCCCCTCATCCATAGAGCGATCTGGGTCTAAAGCCTCTCATAATCATATTTCAATTATCACAACAATATTGGCCAATTATGAAGTGGGACAAATCTTTATAGATTCAGGCAGCTCCGCAGATATATTGTTTAACAAAACCTACGACCAAATGCAGTTGGAGGACATTCCCCTAAAAATGGTGAATACCTCTTTGTATGGTTTCACGGGTGAAGTGGTGCACCCTTGTGGCATGATCCTACTCCTCCTGACATTAGGGACTAGGTCCACTCAGAAAACTTGCTTATTGAAATTTCTAGTTGTGGATATACCCTCAGCCTACAATGTCATCCTAGGAAGGCCTTTCAGGCTATGGTATCTTTTATCACATGAAAATTAAATTTCCTGAACCTGGAGGCATGGGAGAGGCGCATGGGGACCTTTTGCACTCCCACAAGTGTTACATAGAGGTTGTTCAAAAAGGACGAAAGAGGGGCTCAAACGAAGTGCTTAAGGAAGAGTAGCCCTCAAGAAGTGAGGAAAAGACTCAATGTTGAGGGGAACTAAGGAAGAAGGAGAGACACCTACTAAGGTCCAACCAGCCGAGGAGGTACTAGCTATAGAACTTATACTCGGGAATCCAAAAAAAAAACTACCCAAATTGGTTCCCAAATGGAAGACACAATCCAAGGAGAAGTACTTCAGTGTCTACGACGAAATATAAATATTTTCGCTTGGACCCCCCATGACTTGGAGGGGAATGATTCAGGCGTTATCATTTATCACCTTAACATAGACCCCTACCTCAAATCTGTGAAGCAGAAGAAAAGGCACTTCAGACTCGAGAAAGATAAAATTACCCAAGTTGAGGTAGATAAACTATTAACAACGAGACATATCAGGAAAATACAATCCCTGAGTTGTTGTCGTATGTCGTTCTAGTACCTAAGCCAGGACGAAAGTGGAGGATGCAATAGACTTCAAGGATCTTAACAAAGCACGTCCTAAGGACTTTTACCACTTGCCCAGGATAAATTAATTGGTAGATTCTACGTCTGAGTGCAAATTACTGAATATTATGGATGGCTCACAAGGATACCATCAAATCATGATGGCTCCCGAGGATCATAAATGAATCAGTGTGACGCTCCTCAGTGCTAATACCATTTTATGCTAAGTTAATTTCCACGAATAATTATGATTATTTCCATAGATAACACAAGCCATTCGATAATTGATTATATCACATACTCCATCGATACAACTTGTAGGAGTGTCAGCTCTTTCACCATCTTTCTACATATCTCAGTCACATATAACAGACAAAATTATTATAACTTGCTCAGAAGTCATTCTTTCTTCTATTATATCATTAGCATTCTCAATCTAATTTATTGACTTGTGAGTGGAACACCGCGTAATGGCCCCACTTGACTCAGAATGAACAACATAGACTTTTTTCCTGGAGAGTGAATATAACCCAATGTCTACACTTGAAAAATGTTGCAGAGGGATGTGCTTGCGACTCAGTAAGTAAACAATCAACCCCAACTATACATGTAATTTTTTCTTTAGTTCAACAAGATAACAATAAGCAATAGATACCACATGTCACCAATTAGATTCCATTATATCTCATTTGATTAACGATACACACATCTCACAACAAGACAATCAATCAAACTCTTCTCTCTAGTATACTTACAAGATGGTGATTAGGATCTTTCTCCACCAACTCATCCTCACTTTCACCGTAATAAGTTTAAGTAACTCCCATTTGAGTGCGACACAGGCTAGATTTGCCACACAAGCTATCCACAAAGGCTAGTTTTCCACACAGGTTGAAGTTGCCAAATAGGCTAGTTTTTTATTATCAAAGGGGTATTCATATAATCATTATATTTAGTTTTCATTACTCCCTCATGTCTCCATATCACCTTTCTTGTAAGCAACTAGTCAAGTAAGACCACACATCATTACATCTCTTCAATCACATTCATATGGTCACATCCATACACTCTTGAAGCATGAAAAATACACTTTACATCATATTTCCACGATATCAACATCCAAAGTACAACATCTAATGAATCATACCATCTTGCTTTCACCGAACCATCATTCAACCGAAACTGTGTGCATCAAATATACCTTCTTCCCAAGTATTAGCCACACAATCATATGTTTACATAAAAGGAAAATGGTGCACATATATATAGATGTTGTTAAATGTTACTTACCTTGCTTCCCACATAATCATTCAACTCAACCATCCATCAAGTATAGCCTCTTCATCGTTAATAGCAATTCAATCATAGATTTTCATAAAGATAATATAAAGATAAAATAGTACATATAGATGACATCAATCGTTTACTTATCATTGTGTATTGTTTTTATTTTTTTGAAAATAAAATATTTTCTCTAATATTTATAAGAATACTTTCTGTATCATTCTTTGTTTCTGTAAATTGTGGATGTTGTTATTATTTTTATGAAATTCTGTGTTTTTTTTTATTTTTTTATTGTTAAAATGCATTTTGTATTAAAATTTTGTCTCAAACTAATTTTTTTAAACATTAAATTTTTCTTGAAAATTATTTTCTGAAATATTAAATATTGAATTTTTTTAATTTGAATACTTTAATAAATATTTTCTGAAAAAAATTCAATTTTTTCATGAAATTGCATAATTGCATAATTTCTGAAAATGATTTTTCAGAAATATTAATTTTTTTCTAAAATATTTTTTCAAAAACATTTTCTGAAAAAAAATTGTCTTTTTCTAAAAATATTTTCCATAAATTGTGTAATTTCTATAATATTTGAGAGATTTACTGTAATCATTGTGTAATATATAACATTATTGTGTAATATTTATAATTATTGTGCAATTTACGAAATGATAGGATCTCATTTTGTGCTTATTTTAGTAATATTTTAACCTATTTTGTGATCAAAATGCTCCTAATTAAATATTATTTTGCAGCATTAGGACAAATGAAATGAAAAATGAAGAAAAACACCAAAATGGAAATTCGAACGACTCAAACTCAATTTTTGGCAAGAAATTGGAGCTGCTTGGAATACCTTTTGATGAATAAAGAGTTTAACTAGGACTATAATTTTATTTCCTTAAGTCTTTAGTTCAATTAGGAATCTACTTTTAATCCTAGTAGAATTAGCTATCTAGTTATTATATATAGGGATGTAATTTACTTTATGATTAAGCTTTTGAACTCCTCTATTTCTCTATGTTTTTATGATATTTTCTTACTTTACTTTTCATGTGTTCTTCCATGAGCATGTCTAGTTAATTCTTTCATTCCGGTTGAAGACTTGGTGAATGCTTAAATCCAACGAGTTGTGAGATCTAATTTATGCTTTCTACTTTTATTCATATTGGTATTTGTGTTGTTCTCTGTGCTTTGATTACAAATAATCTGATTTATTGTTAAGAATATTTGCCTAGCCAATTGAACTTGCAAATCCGTAATTATTTATTTAGTTCGATAACTAGTGGTAATATAATATAATTGATCATGTAGAAGTTTTTGATTATATTATGGGGAATGCACAATCTAACCTAAATAAATCCTTGTAGGAATTTATTGATTAGAATTGGGTCTTTCTAGTTCTTAATGTTGTCAGTAATAAGGAAAAAATATTTTTTTAGTCCGTCAAGTATGTTCAATTTTAGTTTTAGTCCTATAAGTATGCCCATTTTTTATTAACTCCAGTAACTTGCAAAATTAATTAGTTTTAGTCCTCCGGTCGATTGAATTTATAATTTGCATTGGAAAAGTGACGTGGCATGACACCTAGATGTGTTTTTATTGATTTATAATCCTATGTGGCTAAATTATAATGTGGAAGAAAAGTTGGCCATCTTTTGGAGGGAAGAAAGGTGACTTTTCTTCTCTCCAAACTTGCACAAAAGATGACAAACTTGTATTCCACATCATAATTTTAGCCACATAGGATTATAAATCAACAAAAACGCATCTAGGTATCATGCCATGTCACTTTTCCGGCTCAAATTATAAATTCAATCGACCGGAGGACTAAAACTAATCGATTTTGCAAGTTACTGGAGTTAATAAAAAATAGGCATACTTATAGGACTAAAACTAAAATTGGGCATACTTAACGGACTGAAAAAATATTTCCTATTAATAATTACATCATTTATATAACAATTAGAATAGTTATAAAAATTAGTGTAATTTCATATTTTTAATAATCCCATGTGGGTGGGCAAATTTGTGTTCCTGGTCTTCCATATTTGGCTGCTAGTTATACTGGGCGAACGTGGACTTTTAGAATGAGTCCGTGAAGAACAACTCTGTGGTGTCATCTGCTATCTATTGTTGGGAATTCCATCAACATGCACAATAGGAAGATGGTAAGTAATATATATATATATATATATATATTAAGATTTTATGTTTGATTCTAATACAGGAGACAGAGCTCGTTCAGCCTGTCAAGAAAATGAAATTATTTGTAAGATGCTACAAAAGGAAGGCCGAGGCGGCTTGAGCGGTCCGAGGGCACTGAGGTGGCGGTACATAATAGTAAAACCAAAGTATACCCGTTTTTCAATTTGATCACCCTAGGTTTCCAACATCCATCTGAGTACCCCCGTTAAGTTTCAACCTAATTTTGATGGAAAAATTAGGTGGGAGCTTGTCTATGTAAGGGTATATTTAGCTGTCATTTTATTCAACGCACGAGAAAATTGTACTTTGATTCATTTTGATTTCAATTTCATAATTGATGACAATAATTTAACAGCAACATTTGATGGTTCCTTTAACCATGTAGCATACTAGGTCGCATCGGTAGACGGGAAGGAGCGAGTAGATTCCAGACTCGCAGGGTACCTCCACAGGTCAGGTGTGCCACGACTTGCTCACACTGTCACAAGTCTGGACATACTTGAGAGACCTACTTCCAGCTCCATAGGACTCCTGATTTGTACAAGGCCCTTAGCGACAATAGAAGAGGCAAGGGATTGACAACTTTCAAAGGTTTTGCAGCCACCACCACTGATGTGAAGGAGGTCGCTGAGAGCTCGACCCCTACAAAGCAGATCGCTAAATTGATAAGCGTCTCATCAAGCTTATGCAAAAAAGGGACGTGCCATTAGATCCACTCACAATAGGCTGTGCCAACTTTGTGTGCGACACCAACGAAGACTTCGTTGGTAATATGTCTGAAACTTCTATTGACTTAGGTTGCTGGATTATAAACACAGGGGTCGCAATCACATATGATCTAATCTTGCCCTCTTCCACTCCTACTCTAAACCTCTGCACACACACTCCATAATCTTATCCAATGGAATTAAGAAGGTTGCACATTACATTGGTGAAGTTCATTTGAACAATGAAGTTACACTCACCAACATCCTCTACATTTCTTCCTTTTTCGTTAATTTGCTCCCGGTCGCTCAACTGTGTTGTAATGAGTCATACTTTTTCCAGTTCGCTAAATCCAGTTGTGTCTTACAGAGGATCGGGTAACTAAGAGAAACCTAGTTGTGCGATCCCTACTCAAGAATCTCTATGTCATCGGACAATATGGTGTAGACCTCCTCTTACAACCTGCGACCCACTGTCATGCCACATCCTCTTCCTATTTTAATACTTGTAATGCCTCTTCTTAGCACCATAGATTAGGACATGCACCTTTACAAGTGCTGAAACAAATTCCTATATTGCACCTAAACAATGAATCAATAAATCTGTCTTGTGAAACTTGTCATAAGGCTAAGCAAACACGAGTTCCATTCCCTTGCAATGACAAACAGTCTAATGCTCCTTTCGATCTTGTTCATGTAGATCTTTGGGTACCATATAGAACTCCCACTCTCTCAAATTGTAACTACATCTTAACCATTCTAGATGATCATAGTCGCAGTCTTTTGACCTATCTCTTTCATCAGAAATCCCAAGTTGCAGCCACTCTCAAAACTTTCCCCAACCTTGTTCTTAACCAATTTAATAATACTGTCAAAGTTTTGCGATCTGACGATGGATCAGAATTCATCAATGACAGCTGGCGTACTCATTGTAGCGACCTAGAAATTATTCACCAAACCTCTTGTGTTTATACCCCTTAGCAAAATGGAGGGTTGAGCGCAAACATTGTCATCTGCTCGATGTAGCACGAGCTCTATTATTCCAAGCTTCCTTGCTCATAAAGTTCTGGGGGGAATCAATTCTCACAGCAACTTACCTCATAAATCGAATCCCTTCAAAATTACTTCAGTGGAAAACTACTTATGAGCTCTTTACGACCTCCCTCGTACCTACACCCCAATTCGCACCTTTGGATGCCTTTGCTATGCGACCAACATTGATCCCCATAAACACAAATTCGAGTCTAGGGCCCTCAAATATATCTTGATAGGGATACAGACTATACGACCTTGAAAATAAATGCACTTTCATCTCTAGAGATGTACAGTTTTATGAGGACCAATTTCCTTACTCCACCATAGATCCTGAGACAGCGACCTGCTCACTACCGGTTGTTACTTCACATACCGACCTCGACACCTACAGTCCTCAATCTTTTCCTTCCACTTCCTCATCACCAGATACTCCCACTATTTGCAGCTGCTTGCCTGCACCTCCTCTTCGTCGATTTACCAGGAATACACAACGACCAACCTGGCTTGATGATTGCATATGCCATAGCCGATCTACCTCATCCATTCTTCCAAATAGCCCAGCATATATGTCTTTTGTGGCCTCGTTGTTTGTTTTGCAGGAGCCCAGGTCGTTCGCAGAAGCTGTCCAGCATCAGGAATGGAGAGATGCAATGCGATGCGAATTAGATACCTTGGAGAAAAATAATACCTGGTCGTTGTCTCCATTACCTGAGGAAAAATGGGCAATTGGACGCAAACGGGTTTACAAAACCAAGCTGCAAGCTGATGGCACGGTGGAAAATCACAAAGCTCGTTTGGTGGCAAAGGGTTTTAATCAGGTCGAAGGGGTCGATTACACGGACAACTTCTCTCTGGTCGCAAAGACTGTCATAGTGTGACTATTTCTTGCTGCTACTGCAGCTCGCGGATGGTCTCTACAGTAGCTTGATATCAATAATGCCTTCCTACACGGACATTTGGATGAAGATATCTATATGACTCCACCTGAAATATACATTGTGGCTCCGCACCTAGTTTGCAAATCGGAGAGGTCTCTATACGAGCTGAAGCAAGCATCCCGCCGATGGAACATGGAATTCACGCATCGTCTCACCGCCTATGGTTTTCATCAATCAGCCCATTATCACTGTCTCTTCATTAAGCATACCCCTATAGGTCCCATGGCACTTTTGGTTTATGTAGATGACATATTACTTACTGGACCCTCTTTGTCAGGAATTCAGGAAAGACTAGAGGATATTGGTGACGCTCGCTACTTTCTTGTGCTAGAAATTGCTCGCAGTACGTAGGGTCTATATGTTTCACAGATAAAGTATGTTCTGGACATCATTCGAGACACAGATCTCAGTCAGGCTAGGTCGACCCCTACGCCTCTACCCCAGGGCTTGAAGCTACGATCCACTACTGATGAACCGCTTTTTAATCCTGATTCATATCGACGCCTTATGGGATGTTTACTATACTCGAGTTTTACTCGCTCGGACATCTCATACTCTGTCCAACAGCTCAGCTGATTTCTCACGTATCCCTGTGACTCTCACTGGCGTGCTGCCCTACATATGGTTCGTAACCTTAAAGGTTGTCCTTCAAAAGGATTGGTCTTCCCTTCACATAACTCTTTGGTGTTGAAGGCCTACTGCGACGCGAATTGGACCTCCTGCCCAGGTTCCAGGGGCTCGCTCACTGATTTTTGCATATTTCTTGGACCAGCCTTATTATCCTGGAAGACTAAGAAACAGGCTACTGTCTCCAGGTCGTCTGCTGAGGCAGAATATCAGAGTTTTGCTGCCACTATCTGCGAACTGCGTGGCTCACGTACATCCTTTACTAATCTTGGTTTTACTACTCCTATGGTCATCGATCTCTTCTGTGATAACAAAGCGGCTCTACACATTTTGGCCAACCCTATGTTCCATGAATGAACTAAACATATCGAACTAGACTGTCATTTAGTTCGTGATGCCTACAAGGAGGGCTTCATCTCACCTTCCTTTGTGCAAAGTTTGTTGGAGCTTGCTGATTTGTATACTAAAATCTTGCCCATTTCCACCATCACCACCATGCTTTTCAAGTTGGCCTTGTTCTCGTTCGAGCTACGTCCAACTTGTAGGGGGCTGTTGAGAATTTTATCTCTCGGACCTATGATTTTGAGATTGAATACCAAGTCGCATCCGTTGAGGTCGTGGTCCATGACAGTCATCGCGAGATCGCACTTGAGCTAATGCAGTTCCCATTGCAGCACTCCATAAGGTTGCTATTTCTGAGGTCACATCTCAGGTCGCACATGCCACATCTACAGATTTGTTAGATACAAAATAGATACTCCCTAACTACCTTTTTTCTCTTTTATGTAACAAATTTGGTTAGTTAGTTTGGTGGTTACGCTCATTGTATATTTAATCCCTTGTATACCTTCATTTGTGGATGATGAGTATTATTATAGAAAACTAGAGAGGATTTTCTCTACAATGACTTTCTCTTGCATTCCTTCTTGCTTTGAATATATGAAATTCAATAGGAATTTAATTCTTATTACTACAAAGGAAGGATACCGACATAAGAAATGCACTTCATTAGTTTTTGGATTAAACATATTTTGTCCCTTTGAACTATTTTTAATATAATATTTACTCCTTAAACTAACAAATATAACACTTATTCTTTTTAGTTGGACAAAATTATCACTCATATCTTAAATAATTATATTATTCTCAATATTATAACTACTAATTTGGTTTGGAGTAATAAGTTAATGTGTATAATAAAAACACAACAAAATATAATATCCCAACAACTAATATATACTTTTGGAAAGAAATTGAGAATAATATTGAGAGTAAATATATTTTTTTTCATATTTTTAAATAAAGAATAGATATGTAATTACATTTCTATTGAAAAGATTAAATATTTATTAACTTAATTTTGTTACCTGATTAATAAAATCTTGTACGTGAAATTTTTTTCTGTATTTATTTATACTCATTTATCACTTAACTTTGAGTCTGTAAAATATAATAAAATTTTAACTATTTAATTTACTTATTATATTTTACTTTATTACAATTAAAACATATTTTTTAAATTAATTTTTAATTAAACTTAAAATATAAAATTGTTAGAAAAAGAAATTCTTTGAACTAAATATATATTATAATATAAGGACAATATTATCCAAATATTTAGTTGGAAATGATAAGTGTTATATTTGTCCCTCTATACTTTTTAAAATCGAGCAATTTACCTTCTTATATAGTGATATATATTGTTTCATTTTAAAAAAAAAATATAGGGAGCTAATTGTTGTATTTTAAAAGATACGGGGAGGTAAATCACTATTTACTTTTTTATAAGGGGATAATTTGCTCATTTGCGATATCACAAGGGGTTGTTTGCATTTTTCCCCTATTGTAAACATCAAACTTATACATTATACGACTTATCACAATGTAATTATCCGGCTATAATCATCATGTATCCGAAATCTTTTTTATCTAAATCAGTTCTGATCAAATCAAAATAATTACACAGTAAAAAAAATACTCGTGACATAATTGGTCACTTTCAGTAAACGTATGTTAATTATTGAGTAAAAATATCCGGACCTGCAAAGTGAAAGAGACCTCATTCTTGTTGCGAAATAATGGAATGGCAAACAGAGGCACCCATTTATTCACTTGTTGCCAGAAAAATGTCAACCCCACCAAGAACAGGGCCAAACTCGACAGCTAGTTCTTGACGTACACGACAACAACTGATCCATCCGTCATATGTCCAAAAGATTTTATTAATTATTTTATTCAAAATATAAATTAATTCCTATTTCATTACGTCTTAAGAAAATATATATTTTATTTTCTAAAAAGCATCTTAAAAAATGAGGATATGATATTCTTGCACGAAACTTTGATTTTGTTGTCTAATTTTTTTGTTTAAATAAACGATTAGTTGTGAGTTTCTTTTCAGAAATATATTTCAAACATATGATTATGACTATTATAGTTTTTTATGTAATAGTTTTTACGCATCACATGAATTATCATAACTCTCTTTAACAATGATTATATAATTGTCATGATTAAAAATAAATCATAATAAATAGTTATTGATCACCATCAAGCAACGGTTGTTGGCCTTGATTTTTGTGAGTGTAGCTAAAATATTTCGTTATAACATGGCAAAAATATTTGCAATAATTCGTAATCAGGAAACATATTTCGATGGTGGATAAGTTGAATTTTTACAATTTTTTCATTTAATTATGATTAATAATAATTATTAAGTGTGATTTTAATTCATAGCCAATAATAGTTTTTTTAATGCTATCTTATAACCCATTATTTAAAAAATAATTATTCTCCACATTATTGTGGACGCTATGATCATACCTAGAATTTATGGTTTTGATGGATACATATACAATTGATACCCATGCTACAATTATGATTAATTAATATTTTTATAATATTTTAAATTTTTACCTTAATAATTAGCTAGGGTAAATTACGTTAATGATCTCATATATTAGATTTAAGCAATTCTTATCTTTTATAAAATTACAAATATATTTTTTAAAAAAGTGTCAGTATAATATGTGTACCCTAGGGATTGCTCGACTAGACATTCACAACTTAATAGAATGTATCCTTTATAATTGCAATTTCAACTCGAAGGATTTATTTATAATTTTACAAAGGACGGAAATCATTCATATAATTGAACCTAAAAAATCTCTATATAATTACCTTAATAATTAAATATAATAAAAAAGGTATATTTCTTCTCCTATACCCAAATATATATATATATATAGATATATATATATGTCATTTCAATCAAATACATTTGGTCACACTCTTTTTCATATTTTTTTATAAGATTTAATGCAGTTTATTCTTTTTTGATATTATAAAGGGATAATTATGATCATCCATTTTAGACAAACCACCCTTCACTTTTGAAAAGTTACAGAAATCATCATTGACAGCCTTTAAAACTCAAAAATGCCCCTTGTTGACTAGGTCAATCATTAAAATAATTTTTCAAATACAGAAATAACTTTAGGGGTGTTTCTGTAATTATCAAAAGATAGAATGGGTATCAAAGTAATATTTATGAAGATGAGTAATATGATTCCATATACTTTTTTATTATTTATACTAATTTTTAATTTAAATTTAAACTTAAATTATTTTATTAACTTTTTTATTGAATTTCTATAGAAAATTGCACCTTTTAATAATTAAAATATTACATTATTCAATTAATATATAAATAAAATTAGTTTATAGATTATAAATTTAAATTAATTTATCACACTTGTATAAAATTATTAAAATTAAAAGATTAGTTATCTTCTATTTTTATTTATAACTAAGTTTTACTAAAATGATAATTAAGAATAGTTTATGTATTTTATATAAATCTAATTAGAATAAATAAAATGAATTAATTTGCTTATTAAAAAATATTTTAAAGAAACGGAGGTTAGGGTGGGCATGACGGTGTGTTTGGGGAAGAAGGGATAATATTTTTAAAATAAATAATTTAATGAATTAAAAGATCTTTTTAGTAAATAAATTATTTATTCTATTAATTCTAATATGATTTATATAACTATATAAATTATTTTTAATTTTAATTTTAGTAAAGTTTAGTATAAATAAAAATAGAGGATAAATAATCTTTTAATTTTAATTATTTTACTAAGGGATAATTTATATATTAATTAAATAAATTAATATTTTAATTATTAAAAGGTGCAATTTTATATAGAGGTTCAATAAAAAAGTTTAATATAATAATTTACATTTAAATTAAAATTAGGAAAAATAATAAAAAAAAATATAGGGTCATATTACTCATTTTCATAAATATTACTTTAACACAAGTCAACAGGGGCATTTTTGAATTTTAAAAGCTGCTAGGGGTGGTTTCTGTAACTTTTCAAAAGGGATGAGGGGGTGTAAATATAATTATCCCTATTATAAATGAGCGAAAAATACCCTCTATAAGAAAATAGTAATTTACCCTCTGTATTTTTTAAAATAAGGAATTTACCTCCCTAGATAGAGAAGTAAGTTGTTTTATTTTAAAAAATACAAAGAGATAAATTTCTGCATTTTAAAAAATATAGAAAAATAAATTCTATTTTTTTTTCTCATAGAGGGCTAATTGGCTCATTTATAGTATGACAAGAATATTGCTTGTATTAAATCCTTGTTCTTTTTGTAACATGTGATTCATTATATTAATATGTGAACTCAAAAACTAGTTAAATATAGTAATAATTTAAAAATAGGACAAAATGCATAAAATCCCCTGCATTTCAAATAGTTTGCAAAAAAAAACTCTCTTGTTATGAAAATAGGATAAAAGCCCCCTTTGTTTTGTAAAACACAACAACAAACACCCCGCTGCTAGTTTCTTTCCTAAGGCTCTAAGACTCAAAAAGTCTGACTTATTCCCTTCTTACATTCACTTGCAGTGAGAATTGCCTGCCCTATAATTGAAGAAAAAAAGGCTAATCCCCTTTAGTCTAGCTCATAGCCAACTCTCATCCCCTGCCGCTCATAGTTCTTGCTTTCATCCGAGGGTAGAAGCCTTAGGGAGGAATTGATTAACATTCTTACGCTTTTGGGACTGGTTTAGGAGTCATTTCTTTTCAGATAGGCAAGAAATTAACGGAAGGTGCATTATACGTGTTTTTTTGCACGTGGGGGTATTTTTTTAACTGTTTTTTACTATTTTCTTAGGTATTTTTTACTAAAATACCCTTTTGTAATTTTATTTTATTTTTATTTTTTTATTAATTTAAATTGAAATATTAAATATTAAATTAAATTATATTTAAATTCAAATAATTTTAAATTGTTAATTGTGAAATCTAAAATTATTTTTAATTAATTAAAAATATATTTAATTAAAATAATTATTATTATAATTATTCTTAATTAGCCAAAATATTTAATTATTATAATTATTTAAAATATTGTTACTAAAATATATTTTAATTAATATAAATAAAATTAATTGAAAAAATTTAGAAAAAGAAAAACTAAACAACTTCACCCCTTTTTCGCCGGAAATTTGTTTCTAAGTTTTC
>NC_026149.1:8181881-8219165 GCF_000512975.1 Sesamum indicum | reverse complement strand
GTTGGGGGGGGGGGGGGGTGGGGGGGGGGGGGGCAGGGGCGGTTGGGGTGGGGTATGTTATGTTTTTTAATATATAATATAATATATTTTTAAAATTTTAAATTATTTATAAATAATATAAGTTAAATAATTTGTTGAATTTAGAATTTTTATTCTTTTAAAATCTAATAGTTGAATTAATTGATCAGATCTAACGATCAATATTTAATAAAAAAAGATTCGACGATCATTAAAATAAAAAAATAATATATATTAAGGGTATAACGGTTATTTTTTAAGAAATTAACACTGTTAGTTGGATTTAACGAAAATGAGCAATTGAGCTAAGTTTTGCAAAACACAAGAGAACTTTTAGCCTAATCTCATAATAGGAGAATTTGTTTTTTTACAAACTTTTTGAAATACAGGAAATTTTATGCATTTTATCCTAAAAAAATACATCCAAATAAGATTAAAAAACACCAGGAAGTACTACAACACTAGATATATACCCAGGTTTATTAATTCAAGCCGACATCCTTTTGATCACGAGGCTTCTGTAACTCTTCCACATTGAGATAAGGTAAATTAATCGTAAGAAATCAACCATAAAATCTACTTTTTGGCATCTAAGAGGCGAATTCTCATAATTTAGCATCCAGGCTCAGGCTACTCTTCAAAGCAGTAGCAAGATTCAAGAACTAATGGAGAAAAGGGTGGCGATCATTGGGGCTGGAATCAGCGGCCTCCTCGCCTGCAAATACGCAGCATCAAGGGGCTTTAACCCCGTTGTGTTCGAGGCAGAAGAGCAGGTTGGTGGGCTGTGGAATCACACCATTGAGTCCACCAGGCTCCAGAACATCAAAGATTTCTTCCAGTTCTCTGATTTTCCATGGCCTTCTTCTGTGCAAGACGCGCTGCCTACCAACGCGCAGCTGCTGGAGTATCTGCAGTCTTATGCTCGTCACTTTGAGCTGTTGCCCTACATAAAGTTCAACTCCAAAGTCGTCAGCGTAAGTTACGTGGGAGAAAGTGAGGAGGAGATGCAGAGTTGGGAACTGTGGGGTGGGAGTGGAAAGGCGTTTGGGTCCAAAGGGAAATGGAACCTAAAAGTTCTTCACACCAAAGAAGAGTCTGTTGAGGTAAATTGATATAATATGCTGTTTTGTAATGATTAATACATTGATATTAGTTTGTTGGAATCAAATTAATTAGAAATTAAGTATATATATATTTATTTTATGTAATTAATTATTTTCTTTAGATTATATAATTAATTATACAATAAGTATGTTGTACTTACTGTATAATTAATTTAAATTTATTTAATTATGATAAATAATATTAATTTATCTTAATTTTAAAATGTAATTATTTATAATATGAAAAAAAATTCATCTTCTTGTAGAGCAATTACGAAAGATAGCTAACCGGTGATTTTTGTTGTATGCATGACATCTGTCTCTGTCTCTCGCTGTCAAAGTTTGAAGTCTTGACAAGGATCTTAATTCATGATTGCTTTTGTAGTATTATAATATTATAGGAAAAATCTAATCACTAAACTTATTTTGGTGTATTTTATGAAAATAGAGAGAGAGAAATAAAAATAAAAAAATATGTGTTAGATATAGTGTATATGTTTGGATTTATTTTTGAAAATAATATAAAATAAGTATGGTATGTTTGATGTTGTTTAGTGTGATACAAAAACTACTCTTCATTATCAAATCATATTTCTTTTATATATATTATATATATGTATGAATATATATACAATTTTTTAGTTGTAGGGCCTATAATTAATGTAAACTTATTTTGACAAAAACTAAATGAAGCATTGTTTCAAAATATCTCAAAACACTGCCGAAACTTCCGAAACAAATGAAGGCAAACATTTATCATATTTTGGCCCATCTCGGAGATAGGCCAAAAATGAAACCAAACACTATGAATATTTTTCGAATAATTATAGTTATATTTTCGGTCTATAATTTATTTATACAATTATTTTTATTTTTTAAATAATTATATATGCACCTATAAAAAATATCAACTTGCATACATCCTAATTTCTGTAAAACTAAAAAATATCAGCATTATTACACAAATTATCACTATATTTTTTTATTGTTAATGGTGATTTCTATAGTATTCTTATTTAACTGTAATTAATCATAGTTATTTACCACAAATTTTAATCATAACTACGAATATTTGTAATCAATAATAATTGTTTTAGTAAAATTTATAGAAAAAATTTGTATAAATAGACCATACATCAGAAATTGTACATAAAACTATTCCTATATATTATACATAATTGATGAGTGTTGTTTATTGTAAGAGTATATTTATTTTTTCATAATAAGAGAAAATATATATGCAGGAGCAATTTATCTCTAAACTACGTAATATCTTTTTCTTCTTGGGTTTAATTGTCTTTCTTGTTTGTGGACATATTTTAATTTATATCTTGCAATTTTCCGAAATGTTTTCACAGTTTTATCTAGTTATTGATTATATGACAAATATAATATAATCATCGTATAGTTATCTTTGTTTGCTGGACCCAGTTCGCTTAGAATCTGTGTGACTAGCTTTAATTCTTCGACCCCAATTTGGCTAGAATTTAATGGATTAAAGGCAATTTTCGTCACCTAACTTCAAGTCATTCTCGTTTTAGTCCCCTAAGTTAATAGGATTCCATTTTGGTCCCATAAAACTGAAAAAATCTCAATTTTGGTACAAATTTGGTCGGAAAGTTAAGTCACTTGCCGGAAAAAATCACATGCCGCATGTGACTTTTTAAATCGAGGCTGGCATTGTGATTGGCTGAAAATAAAAGGCTGAAAGGTAATTTTCGTCCTCTAATTTCAGGCCATTCTCGTTGTAGTCCCCTAAATTACCAGAGGACGAAAATTGTCTACAAGCCTAATTTAACTCCAAAGGACGTACGAATTGGACCAGAATTTCCGGTTCAAAGTGCAAATAGACCTCACTAGATTGTATGCTATGCCTGGACTTATGCAGCTGATGTCTGCTATTTGCTCTGTATCTCTCGCTTGTGGTGCATGGCAGGAGTATGTTGCTGAATTTGTGGTTATCTGCATCGGAAGATTCAGCGGCCTGCCAGAAATCCCGTCGTTCCCTCCAGGATACGGCCCCGAAGTTTTCTCAGGAAAAGTGTTGCACTCCATGGACTACTCTGCTATGGACAATGCCAGCGCTGCAGAGTTCATCAAAGGAAAAAGGATTGCGGTAATCGGTTCAGGGAAATCCGCAATCGACGTTGCATTTGAATGCGCAAAGGCAAATGGTAAGGACTTGTCTCCTACATTTGTATGTATACGGTTCATGCTACTGCATGAAATGCTTTGTGGAGTTAAGAGGATGTAATGTTCGGAAATGTTGTATATATTCTTATTTATGGACTCGTCTGACAGGGAACGACATCCCTTGCACGGTGATCCAAAGAACCATTCATTGGATGCTTCCTCACGATGCGCAGCCATGGGGAGTCAGTTTGGGTTTCTTGTGCTTCAGTCGCTTCCCCGAGCTACTGGTTCATAAGCCCGGTGAAGGCTTCTTATCCAGCGTCCTGGCGACGTCACTTTCGCCTTTGGTAAATCAACCTTCTTGTACTCAGAAACACATTTTTTGTGTTGAATGTCGAGACAAATAGCATGCTTATTCGTCTATATTTTTCTCCGCATTTTAGCGATGGGGGATGTCTAAGTTCATTGAAAGCTACCTAAGATGGAAACTTCCCTTGAAAAAGTACAATATGATTCCAAAAGAGAATGTTCTCCAAGAAACTTCATCTTGTCAGATACTCTTTCTACCACCAAACTTCTACGACAAAGTGGAAGACGGAAGCATCGTTTTGAAGAAACCGCAGCACTTTAGCTTTTGCAAAGAAGGTTTGATCCTGGATGGAGAAGATGATCCCGTTAAGGCAGATATCGTCATCTATGCAACTGGATATAAAGGTGATGAGAAGCTCAAAAACATCTTTTCTTCTCCGACTTTTCAGAACTGCATGGCAGGATCTCCGACTTCCGCAATTCCTCTATACAGGTAAAGTATTGAAATATACATGCGTGTATGAATGTGCCCCTGATCTATTTACCAATCTCTAATGTTGCTTCTGGGAATAATTACATTGACGCCTCCTGAACCTAAGTAATGATGTTTTCATTACATTGACTCGGTGCCAGTGTAATGAAAATAGAACTGACAAGAGGTGTTGGTGTAATTATTCACACAAATGATCCGCCTGTGCGATGATCAATTTGCGCTGCTGCAGACAAATGATCCATCCAAGGATTCCACAGCTAGCGGTGATAAGCTACTCGGAGTCTCTTTCAAATCTCTATACATTCGAGATGAGGTGTAAGTGGCTAGGATACTTCCTGGACGAGGCCTTCAAGTTGCCGAGCATTAAAGAAATGGAAGAGGACATCAAGATGTGGGAGAAGTATATGAAGAGATACTCAGCCAACGGTAAGTTCAGACGGGCTTGTATCGGAGGTGTTGCCATCTGGTACAATGATCGACTATGCAAAGACATTGGATGCAATCCAAGAAGAAAGAAGGGTTTTTTCGCAGATTTATTTGAGCCATATGGATTGGCGGACTACAAAGAATTATAAACCCGGCTTCTAATTTATCGCGATGATCTTCGAGACTGAAGAATAGGGAACTCGGCATTTCGCCTATTATAGATTTAGTTAATTTCTCATAAATTCAATGTTTGGAACTTGGTTGTAGAGGGCTTAGTCGGTCCTTAATTGGTGCAGAAACCTTTTTAAAAAATGGCTAAAATATCGACTGCCTTAAATAATTATCGATCAAATAATGTATTAATCCTTGCATATGTTGGGAGAATCATAATTATTGAACTGAATTCCTACATTACATTTGCAGGTAGAGGAGTAATTGAACAAACATTGGATAAGACAGTACCCGACTGAATATTTACTCCGAAAAGGACTTATTTTACCTAATCGTACCATGTGACTTTTAAAAAGCGTTCTAAGTTATTTAAGCTCTCCCCTTCTTTCCTTTGAATTCCAATTCAATCCAGTAGGGCACACCAAGAGGGTGTTCAGTTGAGGTCATAAACTTTTAAAATAGCTATACGATATTTGAAAGCTTATAAGGTCTTGAAAATTATTTGGCTAACTTGTTTTTAAAAAGCATAAAAGATCACAAACTTAGATATTTTGGATATTATTAACTTTTTTTTTAAAAAAAAAGTTAACTTCACCCCAAGATTTTTAATCTTAACATCTAACAGACAAAAGCCACTCGTAATTTTGTTAGTATTTCTCTTTCACCTTTCATAGAATTGACATCCCCCCAAGCAAAATTATCTATTTATAAGATTTTAAATCCGAATAACTTGACAATTTTTTTTGGTCATCATAATAGTATGGACATATTATTATGTCAAATACTCTACATCTCGTAGACTTTAATATATTCAAGCAGTTTAAAAGCTTATGTTTAAATTAAGATTTCATAATTTTGAACTTTTGCTACAAGAAAATAGTTAAATAGCTACGAAAAAATTTGATGCTAAAGTTAGATCGAGATAATTAGTAACTAAAATTTTCGTAGCTGATTTATACTATTTAATATGTATTATAAACAATTCATTGCTAAATTCGCGAGCAAGTAAATTTTCATTGCTAAATATTAGCAAGTAAATTCTTGTATTAAATAATGTGATTTAACAACACGAATTTTACTTGGTAATTGCATCGACACTAACCTTTTTGGGGCTTATTGCAATTTTGGTCCTGTATTTATAAGGGGTTGTCAATTTTGGTCCTCTAACTTTTAGACTTGGCAATTTTGGTCCTATAACATTCAAATGTTCAAAATTTTGGTCCTTCAGCCCCTTTTTATGACCATTTTGCCCTCCTGGCTAAAAATGAACCATGGTCTACTACATGCTCCAAGTTAGGCCTAACATGATTTCGAAATAAATTAAGCCCTCATAAATTCGTATTTTTTTTTGACCGTCTTGTTCCCAGGTATTCCAAGTCTTTGATTTTATGGATTCCTCCAACCACACTACCACAGTAGATGGTTCACAGGTACTTTACTTGGCTCCTTCAACAAGAAATAGCACAACCCTATTTTGTTTCCTATATTAGGCGTTGAAGATACTCCGATATAGGGACTTGATAGAATCTTGGACAACAAATTAAACAGAAGTCTTACTTTTATTGAAGAAATATATGAAATATTACATAGATATTATATCCTCCATTGGAGGAAATCATTTAGCCTCTCATGTGATAAAGGACTTAACTTGTTAGCGAAACCCGCATAAACTAAGAAATTTGAAAATACAAAGACTCGATTTGAAATATTATGTTTTGAGGAGTTGGAGAAGTTTTCTGATGATTCCCATCTACTTCATTACTTCCTTATTTATAAGTGTTCCGCAGACTTCAAACCCGAACTTCGATTCAAACTCTTTTTTTGAACGTCACTGCGTTCGTCATTACCGCGTCCTTTCTAACTGTTGGTCATAATGGCTTATTGGCCATGTGATTGCTAGCTGAATTTTCAATTTTTTGACTGTTGGCTTCTGTTGTAAATTTTTTTTCTTCTACCCTTGTCCAGTTTCAGCTCGAGTTTCTGTTGGGTAACCCGAATTTTGGTTCAAACAAGGGATTTTCTTGTGTTTTACAGCAAGGGCATACCTGGCTATGCCATTGCCAAATCATGCAACATGTTGCATGTTTTTATCCTCGTACTTCAATTGTTGGTAGCTTATTTCCCAGATTACATCCTCTTCTGCTCATATAAGCTTTCTGGCGAACTCAGTGCTTTTTCCCATCATGGAATTTAACAGGAACGATCCATTCACTTTGTTTGAGAAAATTTTAAATAGATACTTAACTTTGTCCATCTTAATGAGACAGACCTATAATCCCCATGATCTTCTGGTGGAGATATTGTCTTCACTAATAGCCGATACCAGGGAAACTCCTCCTGTGACAGCTTTGATTTTGTTGAAAGCTACCATGTCAGCCTTTGAACTTCATAAAATAAAATGCTGGATGAGACCCTCTACTTACAGTCCCTGGAGTTACTGATACGGATTTTCTCTCTAGAACACCTCCTCTCTTTAAGTGGGGGGTTATTTTGCCATGAGTTAAAAATCACCCCATTAATCCACTCCAGAAGCTTTGATATTTTCGAAAAACTGGGTGACATAGTATGGACTAAACTAGAGCTCCAAAATCATACCATTCTCCAACCTCCTCTAGTTTGGACCCTTCTAGCATCCAAACTCTATTATATTTGTTGGATGATTCGATGATGGCTTTGCTTGGATTTACTCCTTTGTGGAAAATTAATTTTTTTCCACATACGCTAGTATTCCTGCCAAGCAATAGAAGAAGAAGGTATCAATTCATTAGTATTAGCCCTAAAGGTGCCTGTCATTGCCCTAAGGCTAATCTCTCTATCTTTTACCTCAAAGACGTTGGGTTGACTTGAATCATTAGGAGTTTGCACTTCTTGTGACTCAACTGATGCCGTTTCACAGGAGTCTGGCAATGGCCTTGTGCAATCGGTACTTGAATTCGACATTACAAGTCTAGAGCCCTGCACTCTAAGGGCATGTTTAGGATCAGTTCATTGGATTTGTCCAACAACTTGGGCATTCGCTGCTAGTTGTCCGAACTTGTTGTTAGGCTCCTCAAGGCTTTTTCCAAAGGTGCCTGAGTCTCAGCGTGATAGAGGTTGCTTCAGATGCCACTATCTCTTGTAATGAAATCTACAAGAACACCCTCATAAGATTTTATAACGATAATATTATAATAATAGTATTGGCATTCAGTTTGCCATCTAATAATACGAGTTTTTTCTATTTTAAAGTTCTAATTTATTCTTTAAGAAAGCCTTAACATTAGTATTATCACCTTTTAAAATAAATTTCTTAGTTAGTAAAAATAAAGGTTATTTCTTAAAAGCCTTTCAAACTGCAAAGAATTCATTCCCGTTCCTGTGTCAGACTTTGGCTTGTTGTTTAGATAACAACCTTCCTGTATATCTACAAGGTTCTTCCCCTATAGTTGTTTTTTTCATGAGCTATTGCACATCGATAGTTATTGGCGTCTGTGTAGACCACCAATTCTCCATCATCTTGCGGTATAGCAAGCTTTGGCAGGTCACTACAAACTTGTTCCAGCTCATGAACCCTTTTCGTGTAGAATTATTCTCCACTTTAAACTTTCCATTTTATTCAAATGTGGTCAGAAATCCTTCCTGTATTTTGCAAGATACTTGATAAAAATACATGCAAAATTAACAACTCCAAAGAAGCTCTACAATGTTTCTTGTCTTTGAGTACATCTGAGAAATTGCAGATTTTCTCCACAATATGATTCTGTAACTGAATTTCTGCTTTGTCAATAAGAACTCCTAAAAATTCAATTTTATTGATAGCAATAGTAGCTTTCTTCTCAAAAAATACTAACCCTTCTCTATAGCATGCATCAGAAAATATTTTTAAGATATTTAATATGATCATTCATATTTTTATATGCAATCAATATATTGCCAATGTAGACAAGCATGAATTCAAAATAATTTTTAAAAAGATTATCTATTTTTCTTTGAAATATATAGGGTGAATTAGCAAAACTAATTGGAAGCACATTTTAGATATATTGTCTCTGTGATGTGGAGATTGTAGTAAAATTTCTTGATCACTCTCCATCTTAATCTAATAAAAATCAGATTTGCAATGAAATTTAGAAAACACTTTTGCTCTTTTAATACAATCAATTAAGTGTTCTCTACTAGGAATGTAATAACTATCAAACTCTAATATTTTATTAATACCTTGATAGTTAATTAACAACCTGGGTTTACCTCTCTTTATCTCATCATGGTTTCTCACCAAAAATCCAGGGATATTGTTTGTAGAGACTCTAGGCTCGATGAGTCCAAGATTGAAATGCTCTTTGATAATTACCTACATATCCTTCCTATCTCCATGTTCATCTGGATAGGCGTGATTGAATGTACTCGTACTTGAATTCCTCTTTAACTTTTAGAGTAGCTTCTATCTTATTATTATCCCATCATTCTAGTGGGTTTTCATTGAAGTTCCTCTAGATAAGTCTCCTGATGTTCTCGAGAGAGAGCTTGCTCTCTTCGCTAATGTCTAACGACTTTATCTCCTACAAAGCTTCCTTGTGGTTCTTAATCTCTTCCTTAGATTCCTCGTAGAAGCTATCACTATCGATAAGTCCCTGTTGCCTGAAAGACAAAATAAGTTTACAAAATTTTCTCTTATCCTGCATTTTCGGATGAGTTAATTTGACATCAAATTCACCATACTGGCTGCGAAAATTTATAGGTATTATCCTGTTAAAGGCATTTTCTCTTTGCAAAACCTGTATCTCACTACCACAGTTAGTAGTAAATATTAACAGATTCCATTAATTATCCTGGATATATCTTGCAAATATTTGAATGAAATTATTATCTAGTAAGATATAGGCATTTGTATCATGAAAGTAAATAGGAGGTGTTTTTATCCCAAACCAGGGTGATCCAAATGCTCCTACAATCATGACCTTGGGTTCTCGTATTCCCTTATTGAGTATAAGAATTTTCTGTGAAAAATCCCTTCTAGCAATAATGGGTAAGGTTTCCCCTACTACTTTAGGAATAAACTCCAGGTTTTGCCGTGCAAGTCCCTGATCTGAATCAATATAAGTTGCAAAATACTTTGTCTTGTATTGATCATACAACATACCAATAGATATATATATATAGAGAGAGAGAAGGGGCTCGTCATTCAATCCTTATGGTAACGCCATCAAGACTGAATTCCATTCCATTATCTTTTCTTCACCATAGTTTATGATTTTCAAGAAAATTTAACTCCAAAGTCATACTCTCTAGAACTCCTGCAACACCTACCACTAGAATTTTATGGCCTGCTGTTTCTAACATGCCTTCATATCTACCAATAACAGGTTGCTGCAAATGATATAAGTCAACAAGGGAAAAGTTTTCTTTTTTAGTGATGTCAAATATAACTTGTATCTCTTTTCGTCCTTCAGGACATCTAAGTTTTACATTATCCACCCTAATCTCTTGAGGAGTTAAAGCTTTTAGTAACTCCTTCCCTTTATAACCTATGATCCTATCTTCCAGAAAGGATATTCTACTACCAAACTCAGTTCTAGAACTAAGTGTTTGATGTAAAATTGAGTCATCTTTTATAACAATATCAACACCGTCTGTTCCAGGTTTCCTAATTGGATCTGGTTCCATAACCTTAGCAAATTCTTTAAACATTCTAGGAATCTCAATGTACTCTTTTCTAAGAAACAAATATGAATGATGTGTATTAGAAAGGGCATAAACTATTCTATAAGTTATAGAATAGGTCTATTACCTTCTTTCATTAGATCTTTTCTTTGAAAATTCTGTGAAGGGTTGAAGCTCTACTGAAATCTTGGTCTATTAGGTTGTATGCAATCCTAGGATAAATATCAAACATCAATTTTCCTGCATACAGAGTACCTATCATTGTTCAAAGACAACCATCTCTCAAGTTATTGATTCTTCTATCCATTATTGATAAATATATTTCTGAATCAATTCCTTTGTTAAATATTACTTCAATAGTTCCTATATGGATCCATTTCATAGTAACAACTATTTCTTCTCTGAGCTTACTCAATTCTTCAAGAATTTCTTCCTTAGGAATAAGTTGTATTTCCATCACATTACCAGTAAATTTCATAGATATAGCAAATAGATTATGTGATGCTTTATTTGGTTCAGTCCTATTTGGTTAAAGACTCTTCCAATTCCTCCAATCTTAAATCCATCGTATGGGTTGAGGTTGGAGTCATTTCGCATGATTTTTTTTCATAGTTTTGTTTGACACCATCATCCTGGAAAAGAATCCTGTCAGGTTTTCAAAGATATGAAGCTTATTTCCCTCAATATAATTATCCTGACTTGGTTGAAGATCCATCCTAATCATTTTCTATTTCTTCCTCATAGACACTTTTGTCTGATGGAAAGTCTTCAAATTGGTAAATGGATACGAAACCACCATAGTAAACTGCATCCAGATGTCATCCATGGCTTCAAATTTTCGTAATTCACCACGTTTCTGCAAGCAGTCTGGAGAGATATAACCTCTTGCTCCGCAGATCCAGTATTTGCAGTCCTTGAAACTTTCATTAGCTCGGGTATGGACACGTCCAAAAATTCTCCTTGTAGGGGTTCTTCCAATAGATCTTGCCTCTATTCGTCTAGATCCTTAAGATGAAATCCTTTTTGGTTCGCTTTTGTCCAGATTTGTATAACCTGGCTTTGATTTGGACCACCATGATCTTCGCCTGAAAGAGGTTCTTTTGGAATTCCTTGGGTAAGAGCCATTTCTCTGCTTTTTCCGGTTCCTTGGCTCGCTCGATTTCTTATAATGACTGCAAAATCATTGTTAACGCAACAGAGACGGCTTCATTTGACTTTACCTCTCAGCCTCTTCATGTTTTTCTAGATAGATGCTTAATAGCACCAATCCTTTAGTTTGTTTTTAAGGAAAGTCATCTTCCTTGCAATTAGTTGTTTTTCACGTACTTTGTATGACTACATCAACCTTTCCCTCCATGGCTTGCATATATTTGCAGAGAACATTGGAGTTGCTACTTCTGTTGCTACTCCACTCTGAAATAAATGCGCGAAACCAATAAATAGATTCATCTACTGATCAAATACTACTTGATTCAAGGATAAAGAGAGCTTGTGCATATTCTCTAGCCTTTTTAACTTGATTTCCTTCGAAGTAACCATCTCTGATGAAGTGTATCTTAATGAACCTTCCTACTTGATTTGCTATCACGCCTTCTAAATCTCCAGAAAGGATGCTGACTTTGGTATCCTTTGGGGTATTGTCCCATCTGATCTTCACAGAACCTTCCAAACTTAACTCCACTTGTTTTATGAAGTTTTCTGTGTCAAGATCTAATATAATTGTTGCTATCTTTTTCTGCACGATTTTGAAGCTCATAATATTGAGTTATGGTGGGGTGGACACTCTGTGTCTACCCATACCCTTAAATATATAGGTAGTAGGAAAAATGTGGTTGGCAATGTTGACTTAGATTACCTAAGGTTATGTGAACTTGGGGGAATGTATGAACTATGTAGAGGAAAAACAATTGCTTAAAATTTTATTGCAAATTACCAGGGATGGGGTTTGATTTGGGCCTAAGGGTATTAAAAAATGAATATCCAGATCTTTGTTTTGTTGATTTATAAAATTCATATAAAGGTTTAGATATTCCAGTTGAAATGTATGTTAAGGAGGAAATAGGGGAACGCATTCTAGTGGGAGGGTAATGAAATTATCACTAAAAATAAAGAGAAAATCAAAGGACTTTTAAAAGGGATATATTTTGAGGATTTTGCTGCTAATGATGATGATTATGTAGAGGATACAGGCTTGAATATGAAGGGTGATGGGGTAGGTGAACGGACTGGGGTTGGGGGAGGTGTTGTAAATGACGAAGGGATTGGGGAAGGGACTAGGGTTAAGGGAGGAGGGACTTGGGTTGATGGGGTTGAGGTAGAGGCTGTAAAATGAAGAAGGCGTTAGGGAAGGAATTGAGGTTGAGGGAAAAGCTATGAATAATGAAGGGGTTGGGGGAATGGGACAAGACAAAGGTAAAAGGAAAAGTTTTTAAAATCAAACTTCAGCTGACATGTCAGAGTCATATTTTGATGACTCATCTGACTTTGATTATATGCAACCAGCTGATACATTTGATGACAATGATGATGCTCCTAGATTATGTTTAAAAGATCTTGAAGATTCTAATGCTGAGAACATTTTCATCAATAAACATCCTCGTAAAAAACAATTGATGAAGAAATTGAAGAGAAAGAAGACAAATGAAGAAAATAATGATGTGGGGGAGTAATGGTATAGTGATCTTGGGGATGAGGAAGAAATTGTTGGCTTGCATGTGTCTGATTCTGAAAATGATGAAAGAATTCCTAAACACCCGCTATTTAAAGAAATGAGAAGTATGAAGAATCTATAATTGGAGTTGACTTTTGAAAATGCTCAACAATATAGGGAGGTTAAGCGACTGATTTGTAAGAAAAGGGTATGATATTGAGTTTGTGAAAAATGAAAACCATATGATCATAGCCAAGTGCAAACATGAGGGGTGTCAATGGAAAATGCATGCATCACCTATCATGAAAGGTCATACCTTACAAATCAAAACAATCAAGGGTGAACACACTTGTTCAAGGACTTATGATAACAATGTTATCAAGTCTTCTTATTTGGAAAAAAAGAATGAAAAATCTGTTAAGGGACAATCCAAATATTCAAGTTTCTCAATTGAAAAATACAATTCTCAGAAAATGCAATGTGGAAATCACCAAGTGGAAAGTAATAAAGGCAAAAAAGGATGCACTTGAGGTAATTAGGGGGGAGATTTACATCAATTTGAACAATTATGAGATTACTGTAAAACAGTTAGGAGGCACAACCCTGTCTCAAAATTGATACTAAGGAAAGTTGAGGGTTCAAATCCTCCTGTATTTGAAAAATTGTATTTCGGTTTATTTGCAATGGAAGTTGCATTCCAATCTTGTTGTAGCCCAATAATTGGCCTTGATGGCTATTTTGTGAAAACCTATTTCAAGGGGCAGTTGTTAGTGGTTGTTGGGAGGGATGGGAATGACAATATAGTTCCCATAGCTATTGATGTTGTACCTGTTGAGAATAGACAGACATGTCAATGGTTTTTGGAGGAGTTGTTAGATGACATAGGGGGATTGTGGACTGCAAAATGGAGTTTCATTTCAAATAGACAAAAGGTCTAATTGAAGCTTTGAAAGAACCGGCGCCTGAGGGCGACATAGGTACTATTTGAGACACATGTACCAAAACTTCAATATGAAGTTTAAGTCTTAGGAGCTTAAGCAATATTTTTGGACAACTGCATCAACAATCAATAAAAAGGATCTTGAAACATATATGAAAAGAAATTGAAGAATTGGACCCTAATACACCAATTTCAATTGATACCGCGTCTGAATGGTTGAAAAAAGTACCTTACAAACATTGGTGTAGGCCCTTCTTTCCAATCAACAATAGATGTGATATTTTTGTAAACTATTTGTGTGAAAGTTTCAATAACTATATATTTTGGATGCCAAAGACAAGCCAGTTATCATGCTTGAGTGGATAAGGACTCAACTTATATTTAGAGTACAACATAAAGAGGAGGGTATGGAAAAATATGTAGGGGACATATGCCCAAACATTCTGAAGAAGCTTAATAAGCAACAAGCAATTACAAGAAATTGTTTCACTAGATGGTGTGGGGAGTCTGAATAAGAGGTTAATCAATTTATGGATAGATTTTTTTTTTTCATTCTGAAAAAAAAAAAAAAGAAGTCTGTTCTTGTGTAATGTTTCAACTATGTAGTTATCCTTGTGTACATGTTTGTGCCACAATCTCAAGTGGGAGGCAAAATCTGGAGGATTTTGTGGAAGGATGGCACAAGAAAGACACCAATTTCAAGGTGTATGCGGAAATGATAAATGTTGTTCCAGGGGTGAAGGACTGCATCAAAACACCCTATGAACCAATCTAGCCACCTCGGGTGAAGAAGCCAAGGGGCAGACGAAAGAAGATGAGGAGAAGGGGTCCTGATGAGATTCAGAACATTTCTACAAAGAATGGTTTAACTCATACATGCACCAATTGCATGGAAATTGCCCACAACAAGAAAGGCTGTAAGAATCCCACCCATCCTAACTCAAAATTCTACAAGGCAAGTCTATTAACTTGTAAAATTCCATTGAAATCTTAAATATTTAGTTACTCATCTATTTTCTATTTTTACATCTCGTAGGGTCCTGAACAGGTGATGAATTGCCTACCCAAGAATCTCAAGGCTAGCAACCATGTGAAGAACCTATAGCAAGGGTAAACACATGTAAAAAAAAAAAATTACATTTTTCAAGAGGCTGTTCTCAAAATACTTCTTTCTTTTGCAACAAGAAGTAGCAGAAACTCAAGAAATTCCTGAACAAAATCAGGAATGAAATCAACAAGAAGCAAGAAAAAGTATAATAGGAGTTCAAATATGTTAACCTACAAAATTCCATTAATCTTAAATATTTTGTTACTAATCTGTTTTCTGTTTTGCATTTTGTAGGGTCCTGCAATGGTTGATGAATTGTGCACTCAAGGATCCTAAGGCCCACAACCAAGGCTTGCAGAATATTAGAGATTAGGCTAAGAATAGACCTTGGAGGCCCTGATCTGGAGTTTTGTTTCTATATTTTTAATATGAAAAAACATGAATTATATTAGGTTTATTATGGTGGAATAATTGGGGATGCACCCACTGTCTATTCTTGTTTTGGGGGTGCAAGTGATGGGTTTTTTGTATTTTTGTTTAAAGAAGTTGGAAGCAAATTTTGTTGGGGAACAATGTACCATGGCCTGTTGGAAAATTCTGGCCTATAATACAGGGTATTTATTTGCTTTCGAAATCTTTTGTTGTTCAATTATGCACTTATTTAGGTTATTTGCACTTTGTCATAAATACAAGGGGTTAACAGCAAAATACCCACTGTGTTATTGATAAAGAGCAAATTACCCCCCTTTGTTAAAAAAAAAATGCAAAATCCCCCCTATCAATTAAATATTGTAGCACACTGCCTGCCTACATGAATTAAACGTTAGTGAAAAGGGTGAAAGACGAAAATACCCCTCCTTATATTTGAAAATGCTGACTGTTAGTCAAACTTAGGGTTTTCATCTATTATTTTTTTTTTTGGCGAGAGAAAAAGAGAGACGACAGAGGCGACTGAGAGAACACGAAATCCACTCAATCCTTGAAAATCCACCACCGCCGCCAGCGAAATCCACTCAAACGCCGTTGCCCGCGGCTGCAACACCGATTTTCGCTATTTCGAGCTCTAATTTTTGCTATTTCGAGCTCCGATTTTCGCTGATGAATTGTTTCCCTTTTCCTTCATCCCCGCCAAACGCCATCGCTCGCAGTTGCGACACCGAACACGATTAGTCTCGATCTATACAACTTCATATTTCAAGATCTGATGTTTGATTTCCGCTTCTTCTGCATAGATATAGGCATCTCTACCTGCAAATTTTTGACGGCAGATTATTTATAAGATTACATATGTATAAGTTAATGCTTTATTCTTTTCAGTACAAAAATATAATCCAAAGCGTATTACAATTATACCAACAATTAAAATTGAAGCACAAAACTAGAAAGAGTAACATTGTTTTCAAGTGGCAATAAGTTATATGGTTTTGAGTTTTCCTAATGTGAGACTGATGAAATACTAATTAGATATACTCCAACTATCTCTTAAAATCGATGAAACTGCATCGCTTTCTATTTGCTATTTATTCAGGGATAAAATAAGCTTTCTTATTTGATTTGGGACAAGTGTGCTATAGCCTAGGTACATCTAAATTTCTAGAACCTTGAATCTATTATTTCATTCATCGATGTGCAAAGACATGGCTAATGATGTACACAGGGAATTAGCAAAATAAACCAAAGTTGAATATTAGAACATTCCAAGATATAATATTGTTATGTGCATGAAAAGCACCCTGTGTCAGGGTTTTGCTTCTTGCTGAAGCATTATTGATTATTTTCTTTTGTTGGGAAGTTACTGTGTTTTTATTGTTATGTGTATTTGTACCCCCTGTGTTATGGTTTTGCTTCTTGTTGAAACATTATTTTTTTTGTGGTTTATTTTATTTATGTGCAGATGTTTCAAACACAGGACATAAATTTTTTGTGGGGTGGAAAATTTATAAAACATCCTGAACTTAGTTATGTAGGAGGGCACGAGAAAGTACCTGAGAAATTGGATTTGGATTATTTGGGTTTATATGAATTAGGAGAAATGTATGAACAATGTGGGGGGAAAAGTCAGTGCTTAAATTTTATTATAAAGATCTTACTCTACCATTAGAATGGGGCATAAGACAAATTAAAGAAGAATGCCCTGATATTTGTTTGGTTGACCCACAAAATTGTCATAAAATCTTGGATGTTCCAATAAATATTTATGTAGAGGAAGAGGATGTTGAACCTATTCTAGTCATAGATAGTCAAGGTAATCCAGTTGAAAAGGAATAGGAAGAAGAAATTAGATACTTGTTAGGTGGAATAGATTTTGATGAATTAGATAGGGATGGGAATGAGAGTGAGGGTGATGGGAGAAAGGACTGTGAGGGGCAGGGGGTGGGGGGGTTGAGTGTGAGGGTGATGGGAGGAAGGACTGTGAGGGGCAGGGTATAGAGGGTCAGGGATTGGATAGGGTTGAGTTTGAGAGTGTTGACTGTGAGAGGCAGGGAGGTGTGGCATTGGGGGATGATGTTCCAATAACTGAAAATGAACCAAATCCACCTGAAAATGAATCAAATTTCACTGATGTTCCGATAACTGAATATGTTGAAATTCCAGTTCAAAATAATTCTGAAAAGATGACTGAAAAGGGAAATAGAAATATGTATGAAAGATTTTTAAATGAGTTCTCATCGAAATTTGACGATTCATGTGATGAGGATTATGTGCAAGGTAGTGAGGGGAGTGATATTGAATGTTCCAATGACATTTTTTTGTCAAAAAATCCAACAAAAAAAGACTTGATGAAAAATTGAAAAGAGTGATGAATGACAAAAATAAAAAAAAAAATTGTCTGAAAGAGTTGAAACTGAAGTTGGAGAAAATGAATGGGTTAGTGATGATGGAAATGAGGATAATTTGGTTAGCTTAGAAGGTTTTATGAAGGGAATTTGAGTGTTTTATTAAAAAAAATTGAAGAACTTGATCCAAAAATAAAAGTTGATGTGGAAACAGTTTCTGAATGGTTACGAAAGATTAATCCACAACATTGGTCAATATCACATTTTCCAGTTCATAGCAAATGTGATATTTTGGTGAATAACTTGTGTGAAAGTTTTAATAATTACATACTTGAGGCAAGGGAAAAACCAATTATGTTTGAGTGGATTAGAACAAAATTGATGTCTAGGTTGCAATTGAAAAGAGAGGGAATGGAGAAGTATGGAGGATCAATTTGCCCTAATATCCCGAAAAAGATAAAAAAGCAACAACATGCTGCAAGAAATTGTTTCATTAGGTGGTGTGGTGGGGGAGAGTATGAAATTGACCACTTCTTAAATAAGTATGTGGTTGACATAGAGAAGAAAATATGCAGTTGTGGCATGTTTCAGTTAACAGGATACCCATGTTGTCATGCTTGCTCAGCAATTGTTTCAAAAAGGGCTAAAATAGATGATTATGTGGATGATTTTTATAAGAAGACAGTTTACGTCAAAGTGTATAATAACATGATACATGCTATCCCTAGGGTACAAGATTACATAAAAACTAGTTTTCAGCCATTTAAACCTCCTAAGATTAAAAAAAAAAAAAGGGCAGACCTAAGAAACTTAGGAGAAAGGGTCCTAATGAGCTGCAGTCAAACACATCAACGCGAAAATAATTGACGCATACCTGCAGTAAATGCCTTCAAATAGGCCACAACAAGGGGAGCTGCAAGAATGAAATACATCCAAAGTCGTAGTTTTTCAAGGTTTGTGTCAGTTTTTTAATATGTCATATTATAATTTTAATCTGTTATGTAACAAAATTAATTTTTTTTGCAGGCAAATGATGCTGTTCCATAATAAATCCCACATGGATCTCAAGCCTCCCCCCTTTAAGCCAGGAGCAACCAAGTAGAAAGGTAACATCAAGCATGTTCAATGAATTATGCTCTTTCTATTTTATCCCTTCATATTTTTTTTAAACTTATTTCTGATCACAATTTGCAGGCTAAATCAAAAGAAAAGAGAAAACTTAGTAATGTAGTACAACCACTTGCACCAGGTTTTGCAACCCAAGTATGTTCTTCTTTACTAAAATACTTTTAAACCAACCCAGCTGCAGCAAATATTTTTTAAATCTAAATTTAACGCAGCAGCAAGTAGGCTATCAAGGCCCTAGAAATGCATCTTTGTTGGGGAATGATACTCCAGCAACTTCTTCAATATTTGCAACTAGGAGATACAACAAGAGGCCAATTATTTCACAAGTTTTGGATAAGATGAAAGAGAGACAAAAGAGAAGACAACAACAGTAGTTTAGATTGCATCTTCATCTTGTAAATGGCCTTTTTTATTTGGGTAGATGGCCTGTTTCTTTTATAAATATGAAAAAAATTGTCTATAGTATGGCACTCAGTTCCTTTTGTAATGTGGTAGTAAAAAATATATCAAGATTCAATCCTTTCTAATGAAATCCAATTTTATGTTTTTGTCAATTTTCTTTAGTGTTGGTGTTTATTTTTTCTGTACATTTTCAACTTCTACTTTTTTTGAAATTTAAGCATGAGGAATCCAGTCAGCAAAATGCCAAAAAAGTTAAAATACGAAATGAGGTAGATGACCTTGACATTTTCTTTATTTTTGGAGAAAAAAACGTGAGAAACAAGTGGAAGAAGGAGAAATTGCAATAACATAAGAGCAAGTTGTTGCACTTTTATTTGGGAAAAAATGCAAGGGTTAATTTGCTCGTTACACTAACACAGCGGGGTATTTTGCACTATCTCTTTCATTTGATAAAAGAGGGGCAAAATTGTCAAAAATAACAAAAATATGGTCCCCCAGTTGCAACATTGCGCGTGCGCCACACCTTCCACTCGCAAGGGTCCAATTGCTCCAATAAAATTTTCACAGGGAGGTAATTTAGTATATTTTATATCATTGGGGGGTATCATGCACATTGCTCATATCACAGGGGGTGCGCTATATTTTTCCCTAAATACCAGGGGTAAATTGTCATTTATTACTAACACAGAGGGGTAAATTGCCTTTTATTACCAACATGAGTGTGTAGATTGTACTTTATTACTTGGGGGGGGGGGGAAATTGCTTGGGGGGGGGGGTAAATTGCTAGTATTCAAGACCTAAAAAATTGATTTTAAAATTTAAATATACTCATCAACACATAATAAATGATTAATTTCTAATTTAAGCAATTAAATATAGGCTTACAAAATTTGGCAAACACAAGTAGGTAAAGTGCTATTTAATTTTTTCGCCTTAAACATGAACAATAAATAATTAAAGGTAAAATTGTCTTTATGATACCCAAAATGCTTGAACCAGATGCACCAAAGGCGCGTGCATCACACATAGTGCCAAATAGGTTGTTTTTGCTCATTTTTTTAAAGTAAAACGGTTAAATTAATATTTTATTTTTTTATAGGGGGTAAATTGCTTATTGTGACTATCACAGGAGGGCTCACTGCAATTTGCCCAACAAAAATTGTCATGTAGAGAGACTCAACAATGCTCAAATTTATGTGAAACAACTAGTTAGTACCGTAGCAGGCATGGGACTATTCAATTTTTAAAAAGTCAAAATCCTTTACTTTCTATCCCAATTTAGCTTCTCATTTTTCAAATGCACCATAATAGTTCTTTTCTTTTAAAGAAATCTTACTATTGTCCCTCACCCTCAAGTTTAAATGATATTTAATTAAATTGAATGGAATATTTTACTAATGGGAGGTAAAATTGAAAAAACTCATGTATTAAATTAATTTATCAATAATTAAAAAATATCATGTACTCAAATAAAAAACTCAATTAATTTAATAATAAAACAAATATATATGTTGATTGAAATTCTTGTGAATTCTTTTTGTTATATTGTTTTGCATTTTAATACCTAGATAAAATATATTTATTTCATTTGATTTTCTTTTTGAATAATTAGTAATTGTTTTATTAATATTTGTATTGTTTTAGTTGTAACATTATATTTTTTAATAGTTGGCAAATTATTAAGGATTAAATGTAATTTTGGCCCTAAAACTATAGCCAAATCCCGTTTTAGTCCTTTAACTTGTTAGGGTTTGGATTTGGTCCTCTATGTATTTTAATTGCTCAATTTCGCGACTGTTTTCGCCGGAAAAATATCCATTTTCGCCCTAGTTTCACCGCCACCTTCTTTCTAAAAATCTGTCGTCGTCATTCAAGATTGTCGAGAGCCACATATACCGTTCGACTTCCCAGCTCAAGATGAACAAAACCCCTCAATCAATTTCAGGTTTCGATCACCACAAAAACTGGGCTTTCACCGTCACCGTTGCAGCCTCTTCTCGTCGATTCGCCGCGATTCGTATGAACGACGGTCGCGGACCACCACAGTTTGACTCGCCTCTTCCTTGCGACTCTAACGAGACAATTCCCATCCATTTTCATCAACGTGGGGATGGAGATCCAAGGATTTGAAGTTCACGGCCACCGTCCGATGGACTGAATATTTTTTCGGCGAAAAAATCTCAAAATTGAGCAATTAAAATACATAGAGGACCAAACCCAAATTCTAACAAGTTAAAGGACTAAAATGGAATTTAACTATAATTAAAGGACCAAAATTACATTTAATCTAATTGTTAAAGTACATGAGTTGTTACCATCGTTATTGGAATATTTCCTCTATTTAATTAGAGTCCATGAAATTTAACAGTTTTGGACCACAGTGAGATCTACTTAAAAAGTAGGAGATTGTTATGCTATATTTAAGAGATGAAGGACTAAAACACGATGAGAAATGAAGACGAGGGAGAAATGAAGAGTTTTTGCCTTATTTAAAAAGATAAATAAATGAAATTATGAGTCATTTCATTTAAATTTTAAAATATAAAACTAATACATTTAAAGAATTCAAAAATTAAAATTAAAATTTGAATCAATTAACTACTATAAAAACACAATAGTATATTGAATATAAAAATAAATGTACATTATTTTACTAACTAAATTTATTTAGAAAAATAAGTGAAATATTTTGGATAAATATAAATAAATGGTACAATTATCTAAATTTAAATATAAATAGAAAATATCAAAAATTAATAACTTAAACAAATTCAATAAATTTATGAATATAAATTTAAAATTTATAATTCAAATCCATCAACTCAAAGGTAGCTAAACAATTTCATTGCGTTCTATTGACAAGAAACTAAAGAAATGGACCAGAAATCAATTCTATTGTACAGCCACTCTGCACACGGACATGTTGACGTGCTTCCCTTCAATAGGTAAATTATTGCACTGCTAGTACAATAATATATGTCAGCAATAATTGTGGACTTTTTTCATTGGGACACAATAAGATATTAGTGACAAAATATTAAGTGATAATTTTTATGTTGTCACTTAAAATAAGGAGTGGTTTATGTAAGTGATAATGATATTCTGGTGAGTGTTCTAAAATATAGGAATAATTTGTATAAACAAACTATAAATCAAGGGATGTAAATGTAATTATTTCTAAAGTAAAAATATAGTTAAGGTACTGAAAGTGAAATTACCCTTAGAGCAAATTGCTTTATTTGATCATGTCTGGTGGGGAGAACCCAATTTTAATGCAAAATACCAAAAATATCCTTAATGAAGGGTAATTTTGTCATTGAAAGCTCAAGATTCGCGCATCACTGAAAGTGGGTCGGATAGTCCATGGTCCAGTCCCGTTTAGTGACTGAAGACCCCCACACCTGGAAGGCCGTCCGATCGAGGAGGCCCATTTTTCCGATGGCGACGCGTGGCCCAAACAACAGTATTGACAGGGCCTTATAAATGCCCCGATGCACTACTTTTTGAAGTAACTGACATTTGATATTTTCGACTAACATTCTCCATTTCGCATATTTTTACCTCGAACAACTCTAACTTGAGCGTAAGAGGGTCGTTGTCAGGGATGAACTCGACGAGCCTCATGTTCGTATTTTATTCTCAGAACCCAATCACTAGATCTTGGGAGAGTGTGTGGCTGTGATCGAGATAACCACTTGAAGTAGCATATTTCGAGCAATATCAATGTCATTCTTCCCTTGTATCTGTACGAAGGTTATGCAAATAAATCACGCGTCGATATTGTTTTACTGTCTGGAATATTGTATATATATCTATTCAAATGTGATTCTATTAGACTAGTTTAGGATAATTATACACCGACAGCTTTTAATATTTCGGGCATAATTCTTAATATTATCGTAAAGTTTTACACACCCGATCCAGAAATTGGAGAAATATATAACTGTCGTCAAGAAGCTCCTACCAAAAAATACAATGCTAAAGCTGAATGCAACATGACCTTTTTGTAATTATGTTAATCGTCCACGTCAACGGATCATGTTCTATATTTTACAAAACGTGCATATTGGAAGTTTCTTCAAATAAATTTAGTAGAAAATTAGATAAAAGAAAAATTCACATACTATATAACCCCTGTCTTTATTATTATTACTATTTGAATGTGGCATATTTAATGCATGTTCACAAAATTTTTTCGTAATTGAATATCATTCAACAAAAAATTTTGTTGCAGTAATAATGGTAACACGAATTATTATGTAAAAAATTAAAATAATTTGAAAGAGAGTACTTCGAGTAGGGAAAAGATAAAACAAATATTCACTAAAACAAATAATTATTACACGAAATAATTTTTACCACTGGTAGATAGCGGAAAAAATGTGAAAATTAGTGAGCCAAAAAAAAAAAAAAGGAGAGGAAATAAAGTAGAGCAAAAATAAGACACTAAAAATGTGCAATCCCTTAATATGTAGTATAGTACATGTAGCACACTCAAATTTGTGTGCACAATTAATTTAGACTTAAATAATTATTATTATTTTAAAAAATATATTAATTAAATAAATAACTAATATTAAAAAATATAAAATAATTATAAAAAAATGTTATTGAAAAAAATAGAATAACTAATATTAAAAAATATAAAATAATTATAAAAAAATGTTATTGAAAAAAATAGAGAAGAAAAAGGAATGCGGAAGTTTAGAATAGAGAAAATGGAAAGTTGAGGGGAGAAAGAAAAAGAGAGAGAAAAATTGAGATTAATAAAATAATTAAAAAAAATTAACAAACCAACAGAATGAGTCCGAGTCCTTGAGTGATTACCTTCAGTGCTTCAATTTGGCAGCCTTGGAGGTCTCCTCGGTTACTCTGGAGGTGTGAGCTAGCTTCTTCTTCCAGGGACTATTGGATGGAGATTTCATCAGGTCTCTCGGAAGCAGCCGACCTTGGACTTTGATAGCTTCCTGTCATGAATGGAGAAGTGCATCAACATACAAGAAGCCCGAGCATCTAAACATAAAGTCCAAGGAGAATAGAGGAAAGATCACAAGGAGGAAAGATCCTCCAAGAAGCTAAAGACAGAGTTCGGGATAAGAACCCACCCTTCAGAAAAGGAGTATCCCTCACACACTCCCCTAAACGCAACCATCACGCAAGCATTGATGGTGGTAAAAGGCAAAGGCATTATAGCCTGGCCAAGAACGACCAAGGATGGTCCTATTCGTCTGCGTTCAGACAAGTATTGTGGTTCCCATAAGTAGTATGAACACACCATGGAGGAGTGCTATCATTTGAAGAACAAACTAGAAAGACTCATACGAAATATATACCTACAAGAGTTCATCTATAGAGAAAAGATGCAGGGTACTTGTCCCTATCAAAAGCGCAATGCACGTAAGGGAAAGGAATAGGAGAACCCCAATTCCAAAACCCTGCGGGGAGAATGGCACAAGCCCCCAGCACAAAGGCACCTTGAGGAATCTAACCCCCTACAGAAGGTGTTATTTGTATGATTGCAGGAGGACCTGTGTAGGAATTCCCACATAGCCTGAAAATTTCAGATAAAGGAATTAGAGAAGGACATTTATGCAGATGTTTTGGACATAGAGGTGGTGGCTACCATCATTCATTTGGGCCCAGTGAAAGTCCTAGGCTGGCATCGCCCTGTATGAAGGCTGGTTATGTTGTACATTATCAAACAACAAATTTAGAAGATATTCATCGATCAGGGAGCTCTATTGACATCCTCTTTCAGATAGCATATGATCAAATGCAATGGGAGATGCTCCCTTAGAGGCTATTGACACCTCTCTATATAGGTTCGCAAGAGAAATGGTTTGTCCCCATGGAATGGTGGTATTACATCTCTCACTAAGGGAAGAGCCATGGAAGAGGACATGCATGATGAAATTTCTATCGGTGGATGTCCCCATCACCTACAACATGATACTTGGAAGCTCAAGCGTGGTATTAGATAGAATAGGTGATTAGAAAGTCAATTAAATTGGTTGTTTTCTATTCGTCAATCTTTATCAAAAATAATATTTTCCTGATGAATATAAAAGTGTTCATCAAAGGCATTAGTGTTTTGTTTTGCTTACTGCTTATTGAACGATATTTCAAAATCACAACAAATGCCTACAGACCAAAAGGTTGAACCCGCAGAGTTAGGTTGCACATAGGTTGGTTGTTATGAAGCCAACTTCTGAGGGTCAGTTTGAAGCATTCTAAGTTGAGAACTCCGAGAAGGGGCATCGAAAGTCCTATAGAGACTTGCACTAAGTATTGCAAATGCCATGTTTTTATCAGCATGAGATGTATCTGTGCAATTCTAGTGGGTTGGTTATCAAGGTACTCGATAAACTGAACTGACTAACGAAAATCGCCATATGTAATCCTTGAGGGCGTGGTCGGTATACTAGGGATTCCCGATCCTAATTAGTCCTCGAACATGAGGAATCATGGCCGTCATGTGCATATGAAGATTGTATCTTGGATCTTGTGCGTGGTGACTGTCGTTAGATATGCTCATCATAAACCATGTCCGGGTAGTCGGAGCATGTAGCGAGGACGGTAGATTCGAAGAAAGAATATGTCCTTTGTCAGTATTGTGACAATGAGATCTCTTAACGCTCTTACATGATTTAGACTTTTTAAGTCTATGACCATAGTGATTGATTGAGTGGGAAGGGATTTTCTACGACAATCAATAGAGTAAACACATATATGAAATATAGACGCCTAGTCAAAGATGGGAACCGACACCCAATTTCATGACCTAGACTAAGGCCAGGAGACAGTTGATTCTCGGACCATACCCGTATGGAACTTGGAGCCAAACCGTTCATGCTACTGTTCACCTAGTCTACTGTGTCATGGATTATTGCTAGACGGTCACCCATAGTAACAGGCTACTTCTTGTTATTGGTTAATCAGAAATATTTAATTTAATTTAATTAATTATGTCGGTCACACACGCCTAAATCTAGCTGAGGGCGAACCTAAAAAGTCACACACTTATATCTAGATGGGGAATTGATACACCCTGAACATCTCCCCATCCCGCAGTTGACTCTGTAGCCGAACCAAGCAAAGCATAGTTAAAATGGACTTAGGTAATTCTTAGCCTAAAAACCTATGAGACAAAAATCTCACATACCTCTCAAAATACGAGAGAAACTCTTCTCATATGAGATACCATGGAGACAATTATGTGACTATAGTTATATGTTATAAGGCTTTTTTTTTGTCTTTTGATCATTATGTTTGGATAGAGATATTAATAATCTCCATTGTAGGATATCTATTGCGAAATGCTACTTTACATATATTTCCTCTGCAAAGAGTCAATAGTTTTGCATGATGGTGGTCAATTGTATTAGAGAATTTCCCATTTCTTTTAAAGTTTATGAATTCTAATCATTCTTGAGTACTCAGTGCAAGAATTGCCTATTGCATCCTAAAATGTTTAACATATTCATTACTTGAATCTTTTCATGGATTGTGTGTCACTTTGGTTTATTAGTAAAGGATGATAGAAATGGCAGATGAATGCTATACACTTCTACAGGCATGTGAAAATATACATTACGTGGATTGTTTCATAAACATCATTGTGTCTTCCTGCTAGGATTGTTTTTTTTGGGCATGTCCCCTCCCCTCCTAAAACATGATTTCATTTTCTTAATTAAATATCTTGCTATCAGTGATGAGAACTGGTATTTGTTTCATTGATACTGAAATTATTTCATATTAACTTCTCTTCTCCTATCTGACAGGTATATAATTCTCATTACTTGAAAATACTGGTTGGCAAAAGAGTCTGGAACCATTTAGATGCAAAGTCTATTATTCAATTGCTTCATAGAATTGACGCTCGAACTGGTATCCCTTATCGCCTGTGTGTTTTATGAGCTTGTAGAGTGGAGAGCCCATAACATTATTGCAAAAATAATACACAAAGATATACAAGATATTAATAAAAATTACATCAACATTAAGCAGCGAAAATAATCAATCAAATGAAGGCTCAGAGAGCCAGATCTATTTCTTAGGCTTTACTCACGATCACTAAGATCGGAGCCTTAAGATAAAACCCACGGTTGCACACGGTTTTGGCACAAAGCCTTGCCACAAAGGCTATAAACCTCGATCGCATAGATATTCTTAGCACACGGTCACTGAGACCTTCAATCTCTCTATTTCACAAAGATTTGCACTGAGCTTATCGGAATAGTTCATTGTTATAAGATAGGAGAAGGAGTCTCCTATTTATAGGGCCGAGAGAAGAGATGGAGATGGAAGATAGGGATCGCCTTCCATAAACCATCAGCTTGGTTTTGGAAGGAGATCATCATTGCAAGAGAAAAGTGAATCACAGAGAGGGCATAGAGAGATGTGAGATATGAGAGAATATGAGGGTTCGATAGAAAATAAGTAATCAATCCGGGTTGGGTCGTGGGTCGGTTTGTGGGTCGTGAGCTTGGGCCAAACCGTAGCCATCCAAGTGGGTGTATTGGGCCTCCCTATTTTTTTTCATGGGCCATAAATTTTCCAACATATTTCCCCTTGGCCAGGACCCAAAAAAAGCCAAGGTCCAAAGGGAAAAATTAAACGGATCTGACAAACATCATAGCCGATTTTTCCTGCAAAATAAAGATGTTAGTAACAAAATTTAACTTACGGTACTTCAAGCACACAGCATAGCACACAGCATAATTAACTTTTGCACAAAGAAAGCACCAAGCAAATAGCGACGCTATAAACTTCTAGCCACCGAGGCTAAACTCGATTTGCTAACAAGAGAAAGTCTGAAAAGTTGAACTCACACGGAACCCTATCATGGATATGTGGTTCTTTGCTCGTATGAGCATGAGCAGCGTTGCCAGTGCCTAAGTCATCGCCGTCGTCATCAAAATCCCCCAAATCGCCAAAAAAACCATCAGGCACTGGATCTCTATCGTCTTCAGCGGCCGCGGCGTCGGAGTGAGGAGAGCCGTGAAGAGTGCGTGAAACTTGAGGTATAGGAGTGTGTGTTTCCATGCAGAGAAAATTTTCTTTCCTTAACAGTTTCTCTTGATGATTTTCATTAGATGTATTGTGATAGAGGAATCTTGATAAGATGAAAAAAAAATTGCAGGACTACATAGATAAAGTTAAGAAACACAAAAAATTGAGGAAGACAACTGCAAATAAGTATAACTTGTGTGCTCCTTGGCTTCTAAAAGCCCAAATGGTTCCATGTGAATCAGAAGGTAAATTATTTAGATAAAAAAAAAAAAATCATTAACAAATATGAACAGGTTTTCATTTTCTATTATAATGCAATACTTTTACCATTATTTCTTTTAGGATCAATAAGTTATAAGGTTGAGTCTTCAGAAACACATGTGCTGGGAAAAATGCCAAACTGTGTTTATTGTGGTGTTGTAAAGTTTGAGTACAAGCCTCCTACTTTTTACTGAAATAATGGAAAAGTCAAGCTTGTGCATGTTGAAGTTCAAGATAAATTGTATGAGTTTTTCACTTCTAAATCAGAAGAGGCTGTGGAATTTCGAAAAATTATTCAACTTTTCAATTGTATTTTCTCTTTCACTTCATTAAGTGTGAAATTAGATAAAGAAGTTGCATCTTCTAGGCAGGGAGTATATACTTTTCGAGCACAAGAAATGGTTTACCATGATCTTCCTGGATTGTTGCTAGATGAGAAGGGCTCTAATCCGTTCCAGTTATATTTTGCTAAGACTAAAAATGAGGTCGAAAACAGAACGAGGATACTAGAAAATTCAAGTATGTATGGTGCAACAGTGCAAAAACTCCCAATAGTACTTGAAGCTAATCCATATACAAAAATCTTTCGAAGAATAAAGGAATATCCTTCGTGTGAAGCTAGACCGGCCGTGTTTATAATTTGCCAACAATCGATCAAGTTGCAGCTATTTGGATTTAAGGGACTAATGGTGATATACCTTTTGAACAGTACATTAGAATTCATTCGTATTCAGGACATAAGAATAGAATAAAATAGTATTATGGATGTTATGACCCATTGCAGTACCCAATTCTTTCTCCAAGAGGTGACACAGGATGCCATCAAAATATACAAAAAAAGCACTCTCCAGAAATACAGAATATGCCAACATATGTTAGCTGTTGTATCCGAATTACCTCAACAGATGAAAGCAATTGTGGACAAGAAGAGGTATATTTTTACATAATTTGTGCATATATTTTCTATTTTTGCCCTTTTTTATTACAAAATTTTTAGATATCAATCCTTACATCTTTATATATTATGTATCATTTTTAAGAGAATATCCAGGATTCAGGTACCTCTTTTTACAAACTAGCTATCAAGTTGGTCATGAGGATATTCAAGAACAAGAAGGTATGTATGAAATGCACTTATTAAAGTTAGAAACTTAATATTAATTTCTCAATTAAATGAGAAAATAAAATAATTGAAAGAACTCCATTAACGACGTAAAATTATTCTTTTATTTAATTTGTTACTACTTTTTTTTTTCAAAGGCAACTCATTTTTTTTCAAAGGCAACCAATAAAGATCTTGGTTATTATAATTATTAACATTGAACTTGAATAAGAGTTGTGTTTTTCATGAATTTGATATTGATTATATGTATTCAATTGTTCATATTTCATTGTTGTCATAAAATTTGTATACTAAAATTTAAGTTTTATGATTAACTATTATATATGAAATTTATTACCCAAGATGTAGATTTTTACTTTCTAAATCATTTATTACAATCATTATTTTCAGTTGATAACCCAAATTATGGAGAAGTTTATCTTGGTTTTCATTTAGATCCCTGCATGTGCTAACACTACAAGAAAACAGACTTTCAAAATCCGTCTCTGAAGCCTATATTTCCGTCGCTAATAGTATTAGCGACGGATAAATTCCATCAGAAAATCTATTGCTGAAAGCTCAATGGCTAATTCCGTCGCTGAATCTGTCATTGCATTTTTTACAGAATATTATCCGTCTTAAAATCTGTTTCATTTAACAAACAAACTTAGACAAACCGTCTGTAAATCCGTAGTTTATCTGTCTTAAAATCCGTCGCAAAAGATTATTTTATGTTGTCGTCACTGAATCCGTCATTGAATCTGTCACTAAATCCGTCATTATTTCTGTGGTTGATTCTGTCACTAAATCCGTCTTTAATTTTGTAGCTGAAGACAAAGCTCTCTTTTACTTCAATCCCTAATTTTTTTAAGCAAAGCTGAAATAAAATGAGACTAAATACCTGGACAAAATAAAGGCAAAAAATGCAAGCAATCCCCTTGTGATGTCCAAAATGAGCAAATTACCCTCTTATGAAAAAATAAATAGCGATTTACCTCCTTTTATTTTTTAAAATACAACAATTTACCTCCCTATATTTTTCAAAATGAAGTAATTTACCTCCCTATATAAGGAGGTAAATTGATTCGTTTTAAAAAGTACAGGGGGGTAAATTGCTATATTTTTTTCATAGGGGGATAATATGCTCATTTTCAATATCACAGGGGAGTAAATTGTTATTCACCCCAAAATAAAGTATCACAACTATAACAAATGAAACAAGCATCAACCAAAACCATACAAAAACTAAGAAACCAATTAATATACTTAAAGTGAAAGTATGAGAAATACTATCATTGTTTACCCAGAAGACTTGCAATTCTTCATGTTTACAATTATAAACCAAATACAATCATAAAAATGTTTGAAACACCGCATCATTCAAGAGGTTGCACTCTTTACTTAAATACAATGATAATCACTATTTAAGCTCCAATACTCTTTAATTTGCACCAAAATCATAAATTGACTAACGCTTTGCACCAAAATCTTGTTGCTCATTGGGTCCAAATCCACCTGCAAACCGGCGATTGGTATATCCCACCTCTTGAATTAATATGCGTACCATTTCTTCAAGCTCCACCGCCCTTCTTTGTGCATCTTCTTCCCTCCTCCTCGCATCTTCTTCTCTCCTTCTCGCATCTTCTTCCCTCTTCTGCGACTCCTCAAGAGCCTGCTCTAGCATCTTTTTACTTTCTGCTTCTCCTCAAGAGACTGACTGAAGGACTTAATACGTAAGTTGTAGCTTGCAACTCCGTTGCTCTAGTTTTGTAAATGTGGTGCATGAGTTATTATAGTTAATACCATTAGTCTCATATAGTGAAAATTTTGAAACAGTTAGAAGCTAATTAAGCACAATAATGGTTCAAAAAATTAAGGAATGTAAATAACTTATAAACGACATATGCTATATTATATACCTTGATAAAGAACTAGCGGTCAAGGGCCCATTATAAGGAAAGGTTAAGAAATTGTAAGTTATATTGTAAAGCATCATAGCAGTAATTACAAAGTTATACTCATAATAAAGTTACTCTATTTGTCTTTAGGAACTGCTTGAAAATGAGAACTTTTGTTGAACTCCCACTAAAAGAAACAAGAATATTAGATCAAAGGTATTAATGGCAATGTGAAAATAGTCACGGAAATATGTTTTAAGTGAAAATAATTTCAAGTTTATTTTTTGTGGCCTTTTTGCAGATTAAATCACTTTTAGGGGAGAACTAGGTTATATTCAAGTTCTTGATTTCTGCTCTTTCTTGTAACCTGAGTACTTTAACTTGTGTGGGATTTTTATTTCTATTTTTGGAAACAAGTGGGGTTAGACAAATCATATATCTGGAAGTGTAAGTGGGATTTATTTTTTTAATATATATAATTTTTGTCAGATAATTCTGGATTGTGATTAGAAAGAGATGAGGGCCTCTCTGGCTCATGTAAACCTAGCATATTTTCTTGTTAATATTGTTGAATAAACAATCTACGTTCTACTCCATGCTCTAACCAACAAACTAATATTGTCTATTTGGGATGGAGAATCATTATTTTCACTGTCGGCAACACCACACAATGCTACCCACTAGTACAACTTGGTCAAAGTGGTCAAGAATCTTTTGATCCATGGCCGTGACCTAAGTTTATATGTTTTTGCCATATATATTTTGTAGACAGAGACGAAGGGTCTAATTTGCTTTCGAACTTTGTATGATCTTTGCGGATTATCATATTAGATGTCTTAGCCCAGCTCAAATCAGTTTCAGTCGTGACTGTTGCATTTTATTCTTGTTATACTCTTTTCTCTTTGTGGATGTGGATTCTACTCCCATCTTCCACTAATTACAAGAAGAAATCAGATTTTGAAGCTATTTACTTCAACAATAAAGTAACTATTCTCCATCGTCTGGAGGGTTCTATTGTACTTGTACGTTAATTATTTGAATTTTCTCAGGCTTTTAGTAATAAATTAGTTTGCTTGAAGAGCATATTTGGATGTCTATACTGAAAATTTTTGTGCTGCTTAATGTCACCAACTTTTCATACCAGTCTGTACTGAAAATAAAAGGTTCATGTTCAGCCAACTTAAATATGTTAACAGCCACTGAGACAGGAATATAAATGGCCAATATGGCAAAGTTACAGTGTAATTTTCTAGGATCTGCTGTAGGTTTGTAACATTTCTTGAGCATTGATTCACTTTCCTTTGAATTTCAGCACAATTTGTTAGCGCCAAGGGGGAAAACGGAACAGGAGTCAAAGTAGCAAAACATGAGAACTATTGATGGCATTTCCTTCTTCACTATTCCAATTTTTTACTTTGATTAAGAGTCTTCTGCAGCATTGGTTAATGCCTATTTTGTAGCTAATCAATGGCACAATGGCCTCTTAAGGCAAAACCTGATTAATCTCCCATCATATAAAATGGCCGGCCTATGACTAAATATTCTTGTCCACTAAGTCCAGTTAGACGAGCCAAGATCATATCATCATATCATCATAGCAACTCCATCGTTAATAAATCATGAGCCAAAAAGAAAACGTACAACAATCTCTTTCAAACAATTTATCAAATAAGTAGCAAGCACTCAAATATTTCTCTAATTTCAAACAAAGTAGCAAGCCACTCAATCATCAACGATTACATACAGAAATCTATTTCAACATTAAGCTAATCAACAAGGTAAAAAATAGGAAAAAATGAAAAATAAAGAGGAGATTGAAAGCGATAACTAAGCAAAGAAAAACTAACCTTTTTGTTCGAATGGCTCTTTCCTCCACCGGCCACCCACAACTAGCTGCGTAATACACCGGCGAGTTGTTGACGGCGGCACAGCCAGAAAGGAAGAACACTCCGTACGTGACTGCAATTTGGGAGATTGGGGATTTTGAGGTTTTATTTCATTTGTACTAACAATAATAATTTTTAAAACAATAATATCTATAAAAAAAAAAGAAAAACGAAAATAAATTTTATTTTTAATTTTTATTTTTAAAAATATAAAATAAAGATGGAAATAATGACAGAATCAAAGACGGAAATAAAAAAAAATATTTTTTGAATACATCTTTATTTCCGTCTTAGATTCTCAAAATCTAAGACGAAAATATTTCGTTTTAAATTTTTTGTTTTATTATCAAGTCAAAGACGGAATACTTTTTATATTTTTTATTTTTTCCCAAAAATTTTTATTCGTCAAAAATCCAGTCAATATAAAGAATTATTTTATAATTTTAAGACGAAAACGTTTTCCGTCATTAAATCCTTCTTTGAAAGGTTAAATTTTTTGACGGATATATTTCCTTCATTGATTTCCGTCTCTGATAGCCTGCTCTCTTGTAGTGTAACACTTATAAACAAACTTATCGAGCCAGGAAGCTCTGAAAATCGTTGTATTGAATGATCGTGGCCGGTTGCTTTCCATCCCACTGTTACAACATTTTCTTCTACAAATGATGTCCTTTCGAAAGAATACGAAAGTATGCACTAATATTGCAAGTTATATCTACTACAGTTCCATTTTGATATTTCATTTTAATTAATTCATCAATATTTAATTAGACTTTATTTTCTACTATTTCTCGTTTATATTATATTTTACTTTCTTCTGTATATATGCAATTATTATTTTACAATAATTCCCTGACTGCTATCTGCATGATTTAATTGGTAAATTAGTATTTAATATTTTCCAAATTTAATAATTTGCTAAACTATATCTTTAAAGCTAATAATAACTTATGAACTACTTATTATCCAAAGGTATGACCACTCTATTTTATCTCCTAAATTATGTATCGATCGTTAATCTCAAACAACAAATATTTTAGCAAATAAATTTTGTAATTGACGTCAATTCATATTAAGTATCAAAAAATAATGGCAGTTCAAATTAAATCAATATATATATAAAAAAGAAATATTTATAAACATTGTTAATACTTCATTAGTTAATCGTAATTTAAAGTAAGATGAAAAATGGCAAAATATTCTATAAGAATCAACCCAAAAGTAAATATCTTGAGCTATAATGATATAAAAACACCATCCTACTTTTGAAATCTTTAAAAAGCTTTCTAATTTTGAAATTTCAACAAAATATGACAAAAAAAATATAATTTCTTAATATATTTTAAACAGACTTAACAATGAAAACCAAAGAAAAATATATATCCCAAAGTCAAATTATTGAAGGATTAAAAATTAGTTTGAAAATTCTAATGTAAAGATATATTTTTACCTTATAAAAATTACTTTTAAATAATTCCCTTTCTGAAGATTATTAAGTTATTTTTGTTAATATTCATTTAATACAAGTAAATAACTCTATTCATAGTACATTTTTGCTAATATACATTTTTTTATGTTTTCAAAGTTATAATTTAAAGTAAATTGCCACACTATTTAAATAATGAAGTTTTTCATGTGGAATAAAGTATAGGAAAAAAATTTACATTTTCCATCGCAAAGATACCATTTTACCTATAATTCCTTTTTTAAAATATTAGTTATATAAACCTCATATTTGTAATACGCTTTCACATTTATTTCTAATATGAGAATTATATTTTTATTAGTATAATACATGCCGGCACTAATGTAATTATGGAACACATGCATTTTAATGATTTATACAACTAAATATATTATATTTAATTTATTATACAAATTACTTATAGTTACGTGCATGAATCATTACATAAATATAAACCAAAGAATATCGTACATGCATTGCATTTTATATGGAAGACACAAAGATAAGAAACATTTAAGACATATTCATACAAATAAAATTAATATAGGCCCATTACACATTAATGTAATGAATCTATAGAATTCAAGTTAAAATATTTAATGAAACATATAAAGTAAAACTAGTTCCATATTATTGAATTCCAAATAGATAATTGAATTCAATATAACTTAAACAAAGAATAATTAATTATATCATAAAAAGGATTAAGATTTCATTAAAATCATATATTTAATTTGTTTTGACCAGGGTACAAGGAGTAGAGTACTAATTTTTAATGATGATGTAACATCTTCGTGTGACGCTTCCAACTTCACAAAACATATTTCATATCCAACGACAAAGTAAATTAAGAAGGTTAATTCAATATTTCCAAATGCTCATCCATAAAAAGAATTAGTTCTCAAAAGGTATATTACTGCAAAAGATGCATTTGCACCAATTGGGGATAATATCAAATTCAATTTTGCCGAATTCGATGAAATTGATGTGGAACTTCAATTTACTAAAGAAGTTGGTAAATTTCATAATATTGCACTCAATAGTAAGAGCAAGTTTGCATTACATAAATTCACCACTTTAAATTTTATGTTAAGATATTTGTGGAATTTTGGTGAAAGTAAAACAAATTAGAATAACAAGTTCAAAGAGGTACGAAAACGTATCAGAGAAATAACCATCATATTTTACCTCAGTATTCCAAAACTTCGATTTTAGTGTTCTTATTACAGAAGCCACCAATGCATCGTTATTTCAAGAATGACAATTACCAATGAATTGACAATTATATTCTTCTTCAGTTTCTTTTGAATAACATCATTGGGCTTTATTAGTAATAGAGAATCCAAAACTGAGATTTCGCATAAAAAATAGAATTTTAAATTGAGATCTGAGTGCTGCTAAGTTGTCAATTTTGAAGGCCGCGGGTCCAATTATAGCAGAAGATTACGTGTTTGAAAATCCAAGAAGTCGAGGGTTTTGAATTTCAAAATTAGGGTTTTGCGTGGGAGACGCGGCGCTGGGGAGGAAGACGATGGAAATTGCCTCCTCTCCGGATACAGACAATTGCTTTAGCAATATTGGGGATGGAAGTCGGATTCCTATGGATAAAATAGAAGTCTTGATGATGGGGGGGAGGGGGGGATAAATCGTATCTAGGGTTTGGCCAAGCGAACCATAGCGATGGCAATGGAGAAGGTGATGCAAACCAGTCGCTGGCTGAATTCAATATTGAGGAGTTCTTGAATCTGGCGTACAGAGTTGTTGATGTTGACTTTGCGTCCATGGATGCGCTGAAAAAATTGTAGGTGTGGTGGGAAGCCAAATTTGGCTGATGGCAAAATTGCAAAATTGGTCCCGTAAGTATGGGGGGGTGGCAGAATTGGGACCATAAGTACAGGACTGGCAATTTTAGTCTTGTAAGTATTGATTTTTTGGCAATTTTGGTCCTTCCGACCAAAATTTCCCAAAAACACGGCGGAGAAATTTGGGGCTTAGGGTTCCGACGTCCACGTGCGCAACTTAAACACGTAGGAGCTTGCGTGGCCAATGACGTGGCATTAGGTGGGAAAAAGAGCTCATCTTTCCGCTTTTTTCACCGTATGTAAGAGCTCTCTCTCTCTCTCTCTCTCTCATTTTTGCTGTTGCAAATGAAGTTGTAGGTGAAGAAAAACAGCAAAAATGTCTTTGGTGTGTCGAGAAGCAAGAACATAAAATCAAGAAATCGAGTTCCATTTCAGTATCTCTCAGATAAAAATGGGGAAGAAGTACAGTGATTATATTTGAAGGTAGTTACTAACAAACCCAACGACTAGCTGCTAATCAACTAATAAAATCTCACTTCTACAAGAATTGTGTTAGGAGAAACACGATTGCTCCTTGCTAATAAAAGTGTTAGTGCAAGTTGTAAAACGACAACTTTCCT